>NC_071525.1:20603558-20731344 GCF_027887155.1 Malaclemys terrapin pileata | reverse complement strand
TTACAGGTTGGGGGGCGGGGCGAGGCTGTGGCTGGCTGGAGGGGGGGTACAGGTTGGGGGGGCAGGCGAGGCTGTGGCTGGCTGGAGGGGGGTACAGGTTGGGGGCAGGGTGAGGCTGTGTCTGGAGGGGGGTACAGGTTGGGGGGCAGGGCGAGGCTGTGGCTGGCTGGAGGGGGGGTACAGGTTGGGGGGGCAGGGCGAGGCTGTGGCTGGCTGGAGGGGGGTACAGGTTGGGGGGCAGGGTGAGGCTGTGTCTGGAGGGGGGTACAGGTTGGGGGGGTGGGGCGAGGCTGTGGCTGGAGGGGGGTACAGGTTGGGGGGGCGGGGCGAGGCTGTGGCTGGCTGGAGGGGGGTACAGGTTGGGGGGGCAGGGCGAGGCTGTGGCTGGCTGGAGGGGGTACAGGTTGGGGGGGCAGGGCGAGGCTGTGGCTGGCTGGAGGGGGGTACAGGTTGGGGGGGGCAGGGCGAGGCTGTGGCT
Organism: Malaclemys terrapin pileata; assembly: GCF_027887155.1. NCBI lineage: Eukaryota > Metazoa > Chordata > Testudines > Emydidae > Malaclemys > Malaclemys terrapin. The sequence goes on along the minus strand of NC_071525.1, from coordinate 20,730,866 downwards.
GGCTGGAGGGGGTACAGGTTGGGGGGCAGGCGAGGCTGTGGCTGGCTGGAGGGGGGTACAGGTTGGGGGGCGAGGCTGTGGCTGGCTGGAGGGGGATTACAGGTTGGGGGGGGCAGGGCAAGGCCTGGGCTGGGTTGGGGGCAGGGCAAGGCTGTGGTCACACCTGCCGGGGGTGGGGGGGGGCATTGGGCTGTGTTGGCAGCTGGTGTGTTTTCTTGTTGGTCTGTTTGCTGCCACCTTGTGGCGCCTTTGCTCTGGGACAGCTCTGCAGGGAGCCATCCTGCCCTCAGCCATTTACAACACAGGACTGGCAGCCAAGCTCTGCAAGGGGAGTGGCGCTTAGAGCAGGGCTTGGACTCCTCGGGTCTGTCCCGGCTCTAGGAGGGGAGCGGGGGCTGGTGGTTAGAGCAGGGGGGCTGGGAACCAGGACTCCTGGGTTCTCTCCCCGGCTCTAGGAGGGGAGTGGGGACTGGTGGTTAGAGCAGGGGTCTGGGAGCCAGGACTCCTGGGTTCTCTCCCTGGCTCTAGGAGGGGAGTGGGGGCTGGTGGTTAGAGCAGGAGGGGCTGGGAGCCAGGACTCCTGGGTTCTCTCCCTGGCTCTAGGAGGGGAGTGGGGACTGGTGGTCAGAGCAGGGGGGGCTGGGAGCCAGGACTCCTGGGTTCTCTCCCTGGCTCTAGGAGGGGAGTGGGGGCTGGCTGTTATAGCAGGGCATCAGGATTCTAAAGTCCCTGAGGGAATTGCAGCCTGATGCTTGGCACAGAACTAGGAAGGGAACACAGGTGTCCTGGTTCCCCGTTCCCAGCACTGCGTAGGGTCACTCCTGGCTCTGCTCTGAAGTGCTACGTGTGACTCCCTGTCTTTTCCTCTCCCCATTGACGCTGCCCCAGGTGCTCTCTTGCCTGGCTCACTGTCCTGCTATGTCCTTTTGCAGACGCTGTTTGGACTCGAATGCCCAAAGAGATCTTGTGCTGTAGGATTTCCCACAGATTCTCCATCGACCCCAAGTCTCCTCCCATTCACCTGCCCCAAAGTGCTTCCCATCCACTGCCCTACCCAAGCCAGTACTGATCTGCTGGCCTGTGAGCTGGGATGGCTGAGATGAAGCGGCCGGTCGTTTCCCACCCTTGGGAGGAGGAGGAGTGCTTGGAGTACTACGGCATGGTGTCCTTGCACCACATGTTCGAGGTGATCGGCTCCCAGCTGACCGAGAATGATGTGGCCGTGCTCTCCTTCCTCCTTGATGAGACCCAGCCCTGGACCCACCCGCTGGACCCCAGGCTGTGGGCTGTGGTGGAGGAGGATGGAGCAGAGACCCCCTCGCCTCTTCTGGAGAGCTGGCAAAGGAGGAGCCGGCGCTGGCAAGCTCCGGTGGAGGCAACTGGGAGCCTAGAGCTGGTGGGCGAGCGGCACCAGCCCAGGAACGGGGTGGAGCTGCTGCTGGAGCTGGAGAGGAGAGGGAGATGTGATGAGACAAATTTCCTGCAGCTCCTGCAGCTCCTGCGGTTGCTGACCAGGCATGACCTGTTGCCTTACGTCACCCTGAAGAGGCAGCGGACAGGTACCAGGGTTTGGGAGGAGAAGGGGGCATTGGCTCCAGGCTGTGCTTGTGGGGGTGGAGAGCTCTGAGGTGTGCCTGCTCTGAGCCAGACTTGGGACAATGGGGCATACAGGGGGACGGTTTCCGTCCACTGAATCCCGCTGTGGTGCTATCCCAGGGGAACTCACCTCTCTCCTCCCCCTTAGTGTCCCCTGAGCGATACACCTACGGCCCGTCTGTGACAGCTTCCGACCGGCAGATGGACAGTTGCCTCGGCTCAGCCTCTGCAGAGACCCAGCCCGAGCAGTGGGAGACAGGTATGATGGCAGGCTACGCTGGGGTGGGGGGAATGTACTAACCCCTTCTCCTTCTGCATAGCTGGGAACGTGACCGCAGGCCATTGGCCTCTCTTCAGGCCTATCTCATTCGAGGAGGCCTCAGCACCCTGGGGACGAGCATGGATCTCAGCCCTGGCGTGCGGCGATGGAGCAGTGCCTGCCCTCTGGAGGTGTGGGAGCTGAGGGCAAGGGCTGGGTGGTAGGTGGGTCCTAAATCCCTCTCCTCTCCCAGTGCCAGGGATAGAACCCAGGAGTCCTGGCTCCTGGTGCCATTGCTTTAGCCACTAGACCCCATTCCCTTTGTGGAGCTCTGCTCTGAGCCCTTGCCCTGTCCTCTACAAGGCTCCTGTTACCCATACCTTCCTTGCCTTCTCCAGGCTCCAGCTCCAGCAAGAGGAAACGGGTGAGCAGAGGCAGGGCACGGGCCAGTGCCCTCGGCAGGCGGCGCGGAGCCAAGACAGTCCCTGCCCTCAAGCAGGAGCCCCCGTCCCCCACCAAAGTGACTTGTGGTAGGTGTCTGGCTGGCTCATGCCCAGGGTCCCCCCACCTTTGGACCAGGCCATGGAAAGGCTCCGGTTCCCAGTGGGGGATAGATTTGAGCCTCCTGCCCTCCCCCTAGCTGGGGTGGGGCAGGGATGCTGGTCTGATTCCCTAGTCAAAGTGCAGGCCCCCTTCCGTGTCAGTGACTTCGAGGGAGGGCTGCGCAAGTCCAGTGGGGTGCCTCACCCCAGCCCTGTGGGGCCTCTCTCTGGGGTGGGGGAGCAGGAGCCCTGGCCCACTCCTGTGAGCCTGTGGGTCCCGTCCCCCTGGCTGTCCTGCTCTTTCTTCTCTCATGGCTCTAACTGTCCGAATGGCTACACCTTGCAAGAGGGCGGGAGAAAACACCTGAGATGTGCTGGCCCTCGGGTGCCAGGCGCTGGCCTGGGCGGGGCCTGACTTCCACCCGTGTTATATGCTGGTCTAGGGGCTGAGCCCAGGCCAGGCTAGCTAATCCCCGGGCCAATGCAGACTAGGATGAGCAAGCAGAGGATTTAATGGAGGCAAATAACTGAGCAAACGTTGGTTCCACTGCAGGAAATTCTAATCCCAAACCAGATCGATTCCAGCTTTGTGTCTGTACAGCCCTAGCGTGGGAGCGCCTGGTACGGGACTGAGGAGCTTGGGTGCTATTGCAGAGCAGAGAGCTGAGATTATTGATGCTTATTTCTTTAAATCCTGCCTACGGTACCCTAGCTTGTGGGACTGCTTTGTGTCCCCCTCTTGGGGTGTCACGGGGCTCAGCTCTGCCCTCCGTCTGTTCCTCAGACACTGCCTTTAGACTAGCAAAGGCCAGTGAGGCTGGCTCCTGCAGTGGCTGGTTGTGCAAAGTGCCAGTCCCAGGTGCTGCCGAATTCCTGGGTTCTAGGCCCGGCTCAGCCGCTGCCCTGCTGGGGGGTTTTAGGCAAGTTGCACTGTGCCTTTCTGTGGCTCAGTTTCCCCATCTGTAACCTAGAGAGAACAATCCTGAGCACTTGGCAAAGTGCCTTGAGATCTCTCGGTGGAAGCACTGTCGGAGCCAGGGTTTAGCCACTGTTCAGCTCCGGGAGTCCACAGACCGTGACTAGAGGTCAGGGCCTGATAGTCAAACACAGGCCCTCTGAGCTCCTCCTGCTGGGGGGGGGGCTCTAGCAGGTTCTGCGGGGAGGGGGCTTCTAGCAATATGGAAGCTGCTTGGTGTCGGGCACTCCCTGAGGGCAGACGAGGTAGTGGAATGATCACGTCTGACCTTAAATTCTAGGAATCGAGCCTAGCTCATGGCCGTTCCCAAATATCCACCTAGCTGTGATAGACCCCAGATGCTGCCCCTCATGGGGGAAACCGGCTCAGTTCCAAGGTGGTGGCCAGGATTTCTATCTCCAAGACCAGCATATAACCCCTGCGCCCCGCTCAGCCAGCCGTGTGCCGAGCACCAGCATCACCACTGCTCTGTGTCCTGTTGTCTGTCAGTGCGATGCGAATGACCAGAAAAGCAAACTGCACAAAAACGCTCTCTTCCCGTTTGACCAATTTGCAGGCCATGGGTTCTAACGAAGAAGGTTCAAAAATAATTCAATGAGTGTCAATACTGCAACTTCACGGTGCAGCTAAGCCATCCGGCGGGTAGGTGCACGGATCGGACCGTAAGCTCCCTTCCACACTAGATTGTTGCCTGTCTGTTTGATAATGTTACCTTGCTTCTTGGGGGCACAAATCCAGGACCGCTGGCGAGGTCCAGACGGCAGCTCTGCATTCGTAACTTTCCCGAGCCGCAGGAGGCTGTGCCCTCCCTTCCAGGCTAGGGCCTGGTGACCGGTCTGATTTTCCTTGCTATCACGATTTTTTTTGTTGCTGCTGCTGCTACTTGATTTCTGCCAATTCTCTCTCAATCCACCGTTTAAATTCCAGGTTACTAAGCAAAAGTTGATGATAAAGAGACCCTGTGTCTCTAATGCAAGCTACTCAGAACTGTCTCGCAAAGGTAACTGACTCCAGCGCACCCAATCTCGCCTGCAGTTGTTGGTGAACCCCATCCTGTTTTGAATGTGTGCTCTAAACCCCCACTGCAGGCTCTGACAGAGGGCTCCCCCCATATGCATGCTGATCCAGAGAGACCTCAGCACTGCTGAGCCCATGCCCCGATGGGACAGCTCCTGTGTCCCTGCCAAGAGGGTCCGGCCGCTCCAGAAGGGCACGGCAGGGAGTCTGTGTCACAGACCCCCAGCAGGGTCTGCTGGGAGCGGCTGCTGCATGCCAGCTCGCATGCTGGGGTGCCAGTGGGAACGGGGGATGGACCGAGTAACCCCCCAAACCCCAGTGTGCCGGATTCCTCCCAGACTCCATCCAGGAGCGGGCAGCCGGTGGTTCATGTCTCAAATGGTCCCCAACCCATGCTGCTGGAGCCATTAGAACAGGCCAGCTGCCCGGCTCATAAGCCCCCCAGCCACTCCTCTGCACAGCCTGGTTCACAGCCCACCCATGCTGTGTCACTGGCTCCACGCTCTCCTGCTAAGCAAGGGTGAGCCTGCAAGTGCTCCCCCGATTCGCTGGGGGGCACCTCTCAACCCTCCGGCCTGGTGCCGTCCAGCAGTCAGCCGCCGCCCCCCCGCCCCCGCAGCTGTGGTTTTTTGCCGTATTGATGCCCGCAATGATGTCTTGCTGTTACCATGTGCTAAAAACTTTGAACCCTGTTTCTCTCGGTCCACAGTTGAGATCAAGCCCCTGGAAAAGCATAAGTATCGGCCCATGCAAGCAGGCCGAGTGCCAGGCTCTGGTAAAAACCCAAAGTCACTTTCGAGCATAGCCCCAACAGTACCCTGGTGCCCGGACAGCCCCTGGTCCAGCAGCTCTCTGCCTGTTAGCCGGGCCGGGAGGGACAGGGCCCGGGTCCAGGTCTGGATGGAACGGGCTCTGTGCAGACCTGGCAGCAGAGGTTGCCAGCGCCCGTCCTGGCGAGGGACTAGCTCACCCACCCCACGTGTGGGGAATCCGGGCTGCTCACCCCGCCCCTCTCACGATGGCATGTGGGGAGCGGTCAGAGCAGCAGCCCCCACTCCGCGGTGCTTGGTGGTTGACAGCATTGAGCGGCTTGCTTTGTGCTACCCATGGCTTTCCCCAGCTGCTGGCAACAGCTTGTCCCCTCTGGGGCGCTGGGCATGCCTTGTCCACCTCCTGTTCCTTCAGGCCTCCACGGGCCACTTGTCTGGGAGGGGGCAGCAGTCCCAAATGTCTGTCACCTCAGCAGCTGCTCAGGGCCCCATCTCTCCCAGGCACAGGGGGCAGGTTTGATCCCAGTCCTGCCCCACCAGCCCTTCCAAGCAGGGCGCAGGATCCCAGTGTGTTAATGAGGACGGCTGCCCCCTTCTGTTCCTGGATTCAGGGTCCCTTGATCCAAGCCTCCAGGCACAGTGGGTGGTGTGTCCCAGCTGTGTGTGGTGTCAGTACAACGGAAGGAGGCTGTCAGCTGCTCAGTGTGTCCCTGGCATCTGGAGGAGCATGCTCGGGCGGGGGATCTGAGCAGGGTTGGGATTGCTGCCAGGGCACCCTGTAAACCCCCCCTCTCCACCCCCCCACCCCCCAGTCTGGATTGCCTGACTCCCGAGTGCTCTGAACCCTGAAGAGGCAGGGACTCCGACCACCGCTTGCGCTGGCCTCCCAGACAGACCACAGCCTGAACGGGTGAGAAGGGCTCTGGGCAGGGTGCCAAGCCCAGTGGGCATCCTGTCTTGGCACACCTCTGCCAGCCCCTTGCCTGTCCGAGTGCCTCACCACCACCTTGCCCTCTGGTTGGGCATGACTTTAGCACTGCCCCCTCTCTGGAAGGTGGGGGGTGTCTCGGAGTGTGAGCAGAGCAGTTTGGTTGGGGGGCTGGGCTCTGGGCGGGGTGGCCCTGGCAGTGGAGGCCAGGGCTGTGACTGCACTCTGAGTTAATGCTTCTACAGGTGAGGACCACAAGACAGAGCCATTAAAGCAGACGGCCTTGTCGAGCGTATGTAACACCCACCTGCCTCTCGGGTTCTTTATTTGACTGTATCTTGCTCTGGAGCCATTGGTTTCCCTGTGACACCCCCCTTTCGATTTTGGCCTGACAGGCGGCTGGTCCAAAACTACACCCCACCTCTTCCTGGCTCCATGGCTACAGCCAAACCCTGCCAAATCCGGGGCAAGGGAGGCTGGAAAAGCAGATCCTCCAACCAGCTGAGTGGGGCGAGGGCAGGAAGGGCCAGTCACTCAGCACAGTATCTTAGCGATGGGGGCTCTAGGGAGAGCAGGGCACAAGCCAGCGGAACTGCCTGGTGGATCAGCGGGAGGCAAGCTGGCTGGGTGGCTCGTTGGGCTGGGATGCCTGGGGGCCGGTGGTTACCAGGCGGACGTTTGGCAAGGTGTGGCTGTAGCCCTGTGTTGAGGATGCTCTAGGGAGGGAGTCTGGAGCCCTTGGTGGGCCGGGTCCTAGGCCCGTTCAGAGCCGCCGCCTCCCCCCCAGCGTCACACTGCATGAGCGCGCGGTCTCTGTGTGCCGCTGGCCTGTGCCCTCTGGCTCTAACGCCCCGTGTCTCTCCTTCCCTCCCCTGTCTGTCTCTGTCCCTCTTCCCCCAGACATCCGGCTGCGGGTGCGTGCCGAATTCTGCCAGCACGAGCCGGTCCTGCGGCAGAACGTGCTGTCCAACAAGCAGCACCGGCTGGAGCGCCAGTTCGACATCTTCGGCCAGTCCAACACCATCCTCAAGTCGCGCGACCTGGGTTCCATCATCTGCGACATCAAGTTCTCGGAGCTCTCCTACCTGGACGCCTTCTGGAGCGACTACATGAACGGCTCACTGCTGGAGGCCCTCAAGGGCGTCTTCCTCACCGAGTCCCTCAAGGACGCCGTGGGGCAGGAGGCCATCCGGCTGCTGGTCAACGTGGACGAGGATGACTATGAGGAGGGGCGCCGGCTGCTGCTGGACAGCCTCGGCCCCCAGTGACGGCCCCTGCGGGGGCGGGGGCACAGCCTGGCCTCTGGGGAACTTGGCCTGGGTATGTAGCTCTTCCTACCCTTCCTGGGTGTTAGCCGGCCTTTTCTACCTTGGGAGCTAGCCACACGCAAGCACCGGGTCCACCACCGCCGTGCTAGCCACCATCTTCTCTCCCCCCCCCCCCCCCCCCCCCCCCCCAGTTTTTTCTCTCACCCCTCCACCCCACCCCTGTGCTAGCCACCATCACACACACCTCCACCCCCACCCCCGTGCTAGCCACAGTCACCCTGGGTGCTAGCCGCAGCCTCCTTGTGTGGTAGCCCTCCTGCCCCAGCCCCGGCTGCTTCTGGGTGCTAGCAGAGGAATCCGACCAAGGTGGGGTAGGGAGGCATTTTGGTGAGGGGGGGGGGGGTCCCTCTGCCATTGCCCTGAGTCCTCCCCTGTGCCTGCCCTGCCCCTGGCACTTACCCTCCCCCCCCCTTCTTCTCTCCTAGGTCTTGGTCTGTACTTTTTCTGAGCCACTGGCGCTCATCCACTTAGGACACGGAGGCTCCTGAGAACAACCTGACCCCGTCTGGGTGCTGCCACAGGGCAAACCTCTGCCCGCCTGCAGGCCTCCGACTGAGCCAGCTGCCAGCCGGCCCCGGGAGCCCCCAGCCAGGGCTGGGCCGAGCACTGGACTCAGTATTGGCGAGGAGGCGGGACAGGCAACTCCAGACGCACAGGGCGTGGGGCCGGCTCGCCGTGGCTCCGTCCCCGGGCAGGGGCACAGCTCACAAGGAGACTTGACCTTGAATTATTTTTTAGGACACACACCTGGTTTTCCTCCGGCTGCTGTTTTGGGGCAGGTGGAACATGGGAATCGGAGAGTCCCTTTTCTTAGGGAGGTTTTCCTGTGCTCTGGGTATTTGTACATAATATAAATATAGTGCGGGGGGGGGACAGGGCTCAGGCAGCGGCTGCAGGAATCTGTCCTCTGAGTGGGGGGGGGGGGGTCAGCTGGTGTAATTATTTAAAAGATGGTATTTTTTTAAGCAAAAGATGGGGAAAAAATGAAGAAAAAAAAATAGCCCAACCTGATCTTTTTCACAAACGGTTTTGCAGCGTCTTGTATCAGGGAGGGGAAAATCAATAAAACAAAGAGAATTTGTAGAGGAGACTCTTCTTGAACTGAAAGTGTCTGTTCCTTCTCCGCCTGCTGGGCCGGGCCCCAGGCGTCCTGGCTCCTGCTCTCCCTCCCCGCCTGCTGGGCCGGGACCCAGGCGTCCCGCTCTCTCTCCCCGCCCGCCTGGGCCGGGACCCAGGCGTCCCGCTGTAGTACGGGGGAAGTGAGGCGGCGCTGGGTCACCTGGAAGGAGGCTGTGCTGAGCTGCCCTTTCCCATGTCCCGTGCAGGCCTTCGGAGAACAGCGCCGGGCCGGTGCCAGGGGACGTGCTGCCTTCAGCCCAGCTCTTGGGCTGCAGTGCCCTGGTTCTTCCACAGGGCAGGGGCATGTCACCTTCCCCTGCTCTTCCCTTCACCTCTCCAGGCTGAAGCCCATGTGGTTGAAAGCTGGGGTGTCTGGGGAGCCACCGCTCCCAAGGGGGGTCCCCTCTGGCCAGAGGGAATTGCTGTAATTTGATTTCCTAGGCATGCCTCAGTTTCCCTCTGTACTTTGCCTTGTGGAAGGGTTCCCAAGTTGCTCTTGGAGCAGAGACAGAACACCCCATGGGTCCAGCTTTGCCAGGGTCCCGACAGCAGCCGGGGCCAGGTGCTCCAGAGGGAGTGGAGTGATCCACGCCCAGTGCCGGGCAAGCAGAGGCTAGGGACACATGGGGCTGGGACCTAGGCATGTAAAGAGGGTTTAAAAAGTGTAACCGTGTAACCTATTAAAATGGTCAGTTTAATGGTTAAGGAGTTAACATAGGGAACTAGGGGGGTGGGGTTGCTGTAGTACCCGCACGTTTTATGTGGGGTACCACCACTGCTGCCCTGAGGGCACAGGGCTGGCAGCAGAGTTTAATCGTTAAGCAAAACTGATCATAGTGATGCTTATCGGTTAACCAGTTAAACGTTTACATCCCTGTTGGGTCCCTGATCATCCTGGCTAATAGCCAGTGGTGGACCGATCCTCCAGGAGCTTATCCTTTCTTTCTGAACTCCGTTACAGCTTTGGCCTTCACAACATCCCCTGGCAGTGAGTTCCACAGGTTAACTGCTACAGGAAGAAATACGTCCTAATTGATCTTTTTTTGAGATTGCATGCCGTGTTCAAGGCCTGCGTGTACCTGGCATTTGTATAGAGGCATTATATTTTCTGTCTTCTTCTCTCCCTTTTCTAATGGCTCCCACTATTCTGTTCGCTTTTTTGACGGCTGCTGCACATGGAGTGGATGTGTTCAGAGAACTGTCCACAGTGACACCAAGATCTTTCTTGAGTGGTAACAGCTCATTTGGACCCCGTCTTTGTGTGTGTGTGTAGCTGGGATTATGGTTTCCAATGTGCATTACTTTGCACTTAGCATAAAATTTCATTTGCCTTTTTGTTGCCAGTCACCCAGTTTGGCGAGACCATAGAATCATAGAGATCCCTTTGTAGCTCTTCGCAGTTGACTTTGGCCTTAACTATCTTGAGTAATTTTGTATCTTTGGCAAATTTTGCCACCTCACTGTTTACCCCTTTTTCCAGCTCACTTGTGAATATGTTGAACAGCCCTGGGCCCAGTACAGAGCCCTGGGGGACCCTGCTATTTACGTGTCTCCACTGTGAAGAATGACCATTTGTCCCTACCCTTTGCTTCCTGTCTTTTAACCAGTTGCCGACCCATGAGCGGAACCTGTCCTCTTATCCCCTGGCAGCTTCCTTTGCTTAAGAGCCTTTGGGGAGGGCCCTTGTCAAAGGCTTTCTGAAAGCCCATGGACGCGATAGCCACTGGCTCCCCCTTGCCCACACGCTTGTTGACCCCTCATAGAATTCTAGTAGATTGGTGAGGCGTGATTTCCCTTCACAAAAGCTGAGTTGACTCTTCCCCAACAAATCGTGTTCATCCATGTCTGACCATTCTGTTCTTTACTAGAGTTTCAACCAGTTTGCCCAGGACTGAAGTCAGGTTCACCGGCCTGGAATTGCCAGGATCGCCTCTGGAGCCTTTTTAAAAAATGGGTGTCTCATTAATTATCTACCAGTCAGCTGGGGCAGGTGCAGAGCTCCCTGTTAGGTGACATACCACAGGTCGCAGTTCTGCTGTTTCATTTTTGAGTTCCTTCAGAACTCTTGGGTGATCCCCTCTGGGCCTGGTGCCTTATTACTGTTCAGTTTATCAGTTTGTTCCCAAACCACCTCTACAGATACCTCATGCTGGGACGGTGCCTTGGATTTGTTCACCTCAATCGATTGGCTCAAGGGTGGGAATCAGATCCCCTGCAGTGAAACCGCTGGCAAGAATTCATTCACCGTCTCCTGTGTATTCCTTGCGTGCTCCTTACCCCCTCGCTCTTCCACGGCCCTGCGGCTGGAGGGACTTAGCAAAAATTTTTAGTTTTGGTGTCTCTTGCCAGTTCTTCAACTTCCCGCTGGGCCTGCCCCATTCCACCTTTGCCATGCCTGTGCCACTGTCTGCTCCTTCCTGCTGGCTGGGGCAGGCTGAATTGGGAGCTGGAGGCCTGGCTGCGACTGAGACAGATCAAGGCGGCGGCGGGGGGGGGTCTGCAAAGCCAGGGGGCCCCCGCCACTGAGCAACTGATCTGCGGGGCTGCTCTCCCCTGAGCCGGCTCGAGCTGCAGAGACAGGGGCCAACACCGCAGCACGGCTGCGTGGGGCGCTGGGCAGAGCTCCCAACGTGAGGCAGGAGAGCTGGAACTCGGGGGGCTATGTCTGGGAGGCGGGGGGCTGACCCCCCCCCAGAGCAGGAGGCACCCTGAGGATCTGGCCCATTGCAGGGCTCCTGAGGGCTGGGGGTCCCTGGCACCCCCCCACACACTCCATTGGCTGCATGGGGGTGTCTCCTGCCCCCTCCCCAAAGCTGGCTCTCTCCTGGCCCCACCCCCTGGCCTGTTCCTCTGGCTGGGGAATTAGCCCCGTCATAGAATCCCAGGGGTTGAAGGGACCTCGGGAGGGATCGAGTCCAACCCCCTGCTCAAAGCAGGACCAATCCCCAGACAGATTTTTGCCCCAGATCCCTCAGTGGCCTCCCCAAGGATTGAACTCCCAACCCTGGGTTTAGCTGGCCAATGCTCAGTCGCTCTCAGGGGTGTTACCCCACCTGTGGGGGGGCTGGGCTAGGTCCCCCTTCCCTGTGCCTGGCAGGAATCGCTCCCCCCGGCTCCCAGCTTCATCAGCTCCCTGCCCCCCGACTCAGTCTCCCCTAGCATGGCGCCCTCCCCCTGCTCGCGGCCCAGCCCTGGACCGAGGGCACCCCGGGGACATGACCTAGCCCAAGCTGTAAGGTAGGGAATGTGGGGGGGGGGGGGGTGGAGAGGGAGCTGGGGGGGAGGGGACCCTGGCAGCGGGCGTGAGTGGGGAGGGGGGACTCAGGCAGCGGAGGAGGTGTGAGTGGGGGGGGATCCTGGTAGTAGGGGTGAATGGGGGGGACCCAGGCAGCGGGGGGGGGTGAGTGGGGGGGATCCTGGTAGTAGGGGTGAATGGGGGGGACCCAGGCAGCGGGGGGGGGGAGTGGGGGGGATCCTGGTAGTAGGGGTGAATGGGGGGTACCCAGGCAGCGGGGGGGGGTGAGTGGGGGGGATCCTGGTAGTAGGGGTGAATGGGGGGGACCCAGGCAGCGGGGGCGGGTGAGTGGGGGGGGGGGTCCTGGCAGCGGTGGGGGGAGCTGGTGCCCTAGGCGGGTCACTGAAGCCTGAGGCGTTGCGGGCGGGGGCTGCTGACGCTGCTTTGGCCACGAGGGGGCAGCAGGGGGTCCGCGATTGTTCCAGCTGTTGCTGTTCGCTTCACGGCCGCCAGGTGGCTCCACCCATCTGTATATTTGTCCCCCTCCGTCCCTCGGCACCCGTCCAGAGACGTGGAGAGAACCCAGGAGTCCTGGCTCCCAGCCCCCCCTGCTCTAACCCACCAGCCCCACTCCCCTCCCAGAGACGTGGAGAGAACCCAGGAGTCCTGGCTCCCAGCCCCCCTGCTCTAACCCACCAGCCCCCACTCCCCTCACAGAGCCAGGGAGAGAACCCAGGAGTCCTGGCTCCTAGCCCCCCTGCTCTGACCCACCAGCCCCCACTCCCCCTCCCAGAGCCAGGGAGAGAACCCAGGAGTCCTGGCTCCTAGCCCCCCTGCTCTAACCCACCAGCCCCCACTCCCCTCCCAGAGTCAGGGGAGCCCCCAGCAGCAGTGCCCCAAGCCTGGCTGGAGCTGGGCCGTCCCCTGGGAGAGATGTCCCAGCCGCTCCGCCAGGCCGGTGTGCCAGGTGCCATGGAGTGTCCGGGCCGGGCCGGGGGCCAGGGCCCTCACCCCTCGAAGGCAGGTATTGGCCTCGCCTCTCTCTAGGAAGCCAGGTGGGGTTCTGTGGAGCTCCCCCCTCCCCCACAGAGTGTCAGGGCAGGGTCCACTTCAGAATGTGCTACACAGTGAAGCCAGGAGCCTGGGTCCCAGCCTCAGATCCAGGACTGGGGGCTGGTGGGTTAGAGCAGGGGGGCTGGGAGCCAGGACTCCTGGGTTCTCTCCCCGGCTCTGGGAGGGGAGTGGGGGGTTAGAGCAGGGGGGGCTGGGAGCCAGGACGCCTAGGTTCTATCCCAGCTCTGGGAGGGGAGTCGGGGCTGGTGGTTAGAGCAGGGGGGGGCTGGGAGCCAGGACTCCTGGGTTCTCTTCCCGTCTCTGGGAGAGGAGTGGGGGCTGGTGGGTTAGAGCAGGCGGGGCTGGGAGCCAGGACTCCTGGGTTCTCGCACCAGCTCTGGGATGGGAGTGGGGTCTGGTGGGTCAGAGCAGGGGGCTGGAAGCCAGTACTCCTGGGTTCTTGCCCCAGCTCTGGAGAGGAGCGGGGTCTGGTGGGTTAGAGCAGGGGGGCCTGGGAGCTAGGACTCCTGGGTTCTCGCACCAGCTCTGGGATGGGAGTGGGGTCTGGTGGGTCAGAGCAGGGGGCTGGAAGCCAGTACTCCTGGGTTCTTGCCCGAGCTCTGTGAGGGGAGTGGGGTCTGGTGCGTTAGAGCAGGGGGGGCTGGGAGCCAGGACTCCTGGGTTCTCTCCCCAGCTCTGGGATGGGAATGGGGGGTTAGAGTGGGGGGGCTGGGAGCCATGACTCCTGGGTTCTCTCCCTGGCTCTGGGAGGGGAGCGGGGTCTGGTGGGTTAGAGCAGGGGGGGCTGGGAGCCAGGACTCCTGGGTTCTCGCACCAGCTCTGGGAGGGGAGCGGGGTCTGGTGGGTTAGAGTAGGTGGGCCTGGGAGCTAGGACTCCTGGGTTCTCACCAGCACCAGCTCTGGGATGGGAGTGGGGTCTGGTGGGTCAGAGCACCGGGGGCTGGGAGCCAGGACTCCTGGGTTCTCGCCCGAGCTCTGTGAGGGGAGCGGGGGCTGGTGGTCAGAGCAGGGGGGGGGCTGTGAGCCAGGACTCCTGGGTTCTCTCCCCAGTTCTGGGATGGGAGTGGGGTCTAGTGGGTTTGGGCGGGGGGGCTGGGAGCCAGGACTCCTGGGTTCTCTCCCCTGTTCTGGGAGGGGAGTAGGGTCTAGCGGGTTAGGGCAGGGGGGCCGGGAGCCAGGACTCCTGGGTTCTCACCCCAGCTCTGGGAGGGGAGTGGGTCTAGTGGGAGGGGGGCTGTTAGCATTTCCTCTCTCAGCTCTGCGTGGGTGGACAGTAACACACAGAACATTCAGTCAAAGCTTTGCAGCCCGAGCCTACACTGAGCTGCGGGGTGGGCTAAGAACATGCTCTGTTGGGGTTCAGGTCTTTGGAACTCGGAGTTGGATTTTTCCAGAGGCCACTGTTAATTTCCAGGATCTCCCCCCCCCCCAAGGCAGCTGCATGCGCGAGGTGTCTGCCTCCTTCCTAGCAGCGGACGTGACCTGCTGTCTGTTTTTTATTAGCCTGGACACAGGCTCTGCGGTCAGGCGCAGGGCTGGAATGACACACAAAGCATTAGACATGTCAGCGGCAGGCAGGCTGGGCGTGTGAGGATGAATTAACAGTAAACGAACATAGAGACCTTCGGCGAGGGAGCAGCTTTCTGCAAGGGGTGGTTTAGGTTTGGGTCCAAAATTCAGGCCGATTTGGGGTGCAGTTTGTTTTCCCCCAGGAAATGAGTCTCCTGGTTCTTTCTGGCCTGTTTGCAGTTGGGGCGGGGTGCCGATAGGCTGGGGCGGCCGTTTCCCCAGCCTCTGGGCTCTTCCCCCGAAGGAGAATTCCGGGCTTTGGCCAGCACTCGACAAACACTCCAGAAAACGGCTCTGGGCCAGGCCCTGCGCTGGTGCAAGTCGGTGTTTTTCTGCCGGTTTCCCCGGAGCGACACCATCGGCAGCCCTGGCTGCATTGTATAAACGCCTCGCTGCGGAGTCCACACCAGCTCCAGCCTCGCCATCGAATAACGAGACTAATTCTGAGCACTTTTACGCGAGGGTGACACTCTAGCTAATTAACCCCACCGCTTCCTAAGTGATCTTGCTCTTTCTAAAACCCTGCATTGAATTCGAGTCTTAATTCCCAGTGTTACTGCTGGCAAGTCTTCATTTCCAAGATGCATTTCAGGCCATAATCTCAATTATTGCACAGAACAGTGAGTCTCTGTCGCATGCAGTTCGGATTCTGTGCAATAATTTTAAATATGCAAATTCAAAACTATCCACATGCAGACGATGCTTAATGTATGTTGCATGTAATACGGCTTTAATGTAATGACCTCAAATTATCTCCAAACTTCGCTTCCACTGAGCACAGAAAAATGAATGTAGATTGCCTGCAATAAGAGAACTTCACATCTGGGCCGAGTCCTTCATCTATGTTGCACACACCAGTCTCAATTTTCAACGTGCATTACAACATGCACAAATTTTCAATATCATGTTATGTAAAATTAATTCTCGCTCCCAGAGCACTTGAAGTGAAATCGGCTTGTAATATATATTGTGCACTGACCTCAAGCCCAATATGTATTGCACCGAACCCTCCCTTTTCAGACACACACAAGCCCATTCTGTCTTCCACACCATGATTACAAATACAGCAATTAATTTTCCAAATGGGGAGGAACTCTTTCCCTGATTTGAAGTATTTTGCAAAAATTGTAAACTCTGATATATTGCATACAATGCTCAATTCTTGGGATAAAATGTTCTCAATTCTACAATAGTTTAGCATGGTTCCAATTATCTTTCAGAGACTACTCTAATTCTCGATCTCTCTACATACACAGAACTCTCCATGTATAAATGTATATCACACAAGCCAGTGAGGCCAACATTTCGTAAGTTGGGTGACCACAGTAAAACTGATAAAGCCATATTTTAAATTGCATTTCACCGACGAAATGTGGCTTTTGGAGCACAACCGTAGACACCCAGTTTTGCAAATGTTAGCCTTCATTTTTGCACATAGTACTTCAAATTCTAACGATGCTCTGAATGTAATAGATTTTATACTGTACCCGGAATTATTCCTGATTTCTCCATACATGCAATATTCTCTGGTCTCGGTGTGCTAGGGTTAATAAGCTTCTTTCTCAATTTTGCCCAAAATGCTTTAAAATCTTGGCTCATATTCCTCTCGACGTCTAATATCTACTGCATGCAAAAAACCCCAATCCAATCTGAATGATTTCTGCGTATCATCCTCTTTATTTTCAGTGGAAAATACATCGAATGGTCTTTTGAAATTCCTTCTATATATTGCCGCACAATCCTTTTTATTGTTCTTCAGGTCTATGAAACACGGATGCAGCAACTACAAGTGTTGTGTATAACGGTCTTAATTTCCAACATTCAGTCTGCAATTTTGCTCTGATTTTTGGCAAATAATTCTATTAACGCCCAATATTCACCACATGTAAAACTAATAATTTTGGCATACAATGATCTCAGTTCTTAGCAATTCTCTGGGTTATTTTTCATATTCTTCTAACTCTCAAAAATAATGCTCTTCGCTTATATAGAATATTCTTAATACTTCTGCATGTAATACCATTAATTCTTCATACATATTGCATGCATTACTTCCACATATTGCATATCATATCCTTCCACATATTGCATATCCTATCCTTCCATCTCTTTAATATAAAATCCCCCAAATGTCTGGTTAATTATAGTATATAATAATTTAAAATCTATATTCACTATGGTATTTTTTATTTCTGTGTTCTCTTAATTATTTCGTATAATAATCTGCAAATCTCACTGTATTTATGCCCTAAACTTAATTTCTAAATTGAAGTTCCACACAACACTTATAATTGCCAATAATATATCCGCTCTCATTCTCCAGATGCAATGCATGTAATTATTCTGTCTAATACTACTCATTTCCATATGCATTACACACACAAAATCATATTTTTCATATAAACCTTTCATACCAAATATATATTTATATATTGCATGCAGCACTCAATAGTTACATTCATTGGATATAAAACTCAGTGATTGCATAGTATACTCTTAATTATACATATGCATTTCATGCAATTAATTATTTTGCATACAATATTCAATATGAATTTTATCCAATGTTCTAGCCCTTCCCTGTATGAAATGTTCAGTTCAGAGTGTATTACCTATGATATGATGGGGTTTTTTTTTGGCATAGAGTATTTTGTTTCTCAATATGCATTGCATGAACCAATCTCTTAATTATTTTTGCATAACAAACTCTTAATTTCCAAATAATCCTACATGTAATATTCATGAGCCTAGCACACAATATTCTCCTTTTCAAATACATATTGCAAACTATTGAATATCGTGCTTTCAATGTTCAGTATGCATTGCATAAAATGTTCTTAATTGTTTTGGCATAAAAAACACTTAATTTCCAAATTCTTGGGCGTGCAATACTCTAAAATTTTGCCACAATGCTCTCCATTGCCAGTCCATATTGCACACAATATTCGGAATGATTGCATAGAATATTCAGAATTCCAAATATGAATTTCATACAACAGTCTAATTATTTTGTTTCAAACAATACTCAATATCCACGTCAGGCAACATTCGTAAGCCTCACTCTAGATCTGGTTATGTAGTTTTTACGCCGCATTGTATAGAATCATCTGAATTCTTGTATGCCAGATGTTTAAATCTGAATATGCACTGCATACAAAGTTCTTGATTATTCTAATGTAATGCTCTTAACTTCCCAAATCTGCACTGTTCGATATCGTAAAATATTGCACAGAATGCTGTTCGCTCCCAAATATATATTGCCAAATCCATTCAGATGAATTGCAATTAGTACATCTAATGCTGAACAGCCATTGCATAAACATCTCTGCATTTTTGGCATATAACATTTAATTTCCAAAATACCCTGCATGTTGTATTCTCAAATATTCCATATATGCCCTCCATTTCCAACGTAGATTGCAATCATATTCTGACTATTGCATAGAGTAGTTTTAATTCGGATTGGGTACTGCATACAAATGTCTGCATTCTTTGGCATATAAAACTTAATTTCCAAAATATTCCGAACACAGTATTCTAAAATACTGCCCACATGCCCTCCACTTCCAATGTATATTACAAATAACCTTTGATATGAGTGCATAGAACACTTTTAATTCTGAATATGCAGTGCATCAAAAGTTCTTGGTTATTTTTGGCATGTAAGATTATTAATTTCCAAGATATTCTGCATGCTCCATTCTCAAATATTGCCCAGATGCGCTCCACTTCCAATGCATATTTCAGATAACATTGGGCATTATTGCATGAAGCACTTTAAATTCTGAATATGCACCAATGTCTCTGGGTTATCTGGCATGTAGGATTATTAATTTCCAAAATCATCTCCTGCATGCAGTGCTCTGTGCTTTCTGCCCTCAATACAGATTGCCCACAAAAGTGTTGCAGGGAAAACTTGGACTTCGGAGTGTCTCTACCGCATGCAAACTCCTCATCACTGTGCAAATGATGCCCTCAATTTTCTCTGTGAAAGTTTGAAGCTGAAAAACAAAGCACGAGAGAGAGAGATGGAGTGAGAGGTGCAGCAGGAGAAAAGGGTGTTGTGTTACACACACAGCCCCCCCCCTTCCACACACAGCGCTAGGGAAGCACACACACAACACACACAGCCCTCCCTTGTCCACCCCCCCAACATCAGAGCCACACAAGCACAGCCCTACAAACACACTCTCCCTTTCCCCCAAAACTTGGGCTCCCCCCAACCCTCCCCTCCCTCCCCCAAGTCCTGGGACTCCCCCCTTCCTAGCCCTCCCCACTCCCCTCCCCCTTCCTCACCTGCCCCCTCCCCTCCATATCCTGGCTCTCTCCCCTTCCTAACCCTCCCCCAACCTTGGCCTCCCCTCCCCCTTCCTCACCTGCCCCCTCTCCCCATATCCTGGCTCTCCCCCCTTCCTAACCCTCCCCCAACCCTGGCCTCCCCTCCCCCTTCCTCACCTGCCCTCTCCCCCCATATCCTGGATCTCCCCCTCCCTAACCCTCCCCCAACCCTGGCCTCCCCTCCCCCTTCCTCACCTGCCCTCTCCCCCCATATCCTGGCTCTCCCCCCTTCCTAACCCTCCCCCAACCCTGGCCTCCCCTCCCCCTTCCTCACCTGCCCTCTCCCCCCATATCCTGGCTCTCCCCCCTTCATAACCCTCCCCCAACCCTGGCCTCCCCTCCCCCTTCCTCACCTGCCCTCTCCCCCCATATCCTGGCTCTCCCCCCTTCCTAACCCTCCCCCAACCCTGGCCTCCCCTCCCCCTTCCTCACCTGCCCTCTCCCCCCATATCCTGGCTCTCCCCCCTTCCTAACCCTCCCCCAACCCTGGCCTCCCCTCCCCCTTCCTCACCTGCCCCCTCCCTCCAACCCTGGCCTCCCCTCCCCCTTCCTCACCTGCCCCCTCTCCCCATATCCTGGCTCTCCCCCCTTCCTAACCCTCCCCCAACCCTGGCCTCCCCTCCCCCTTGCTCACCTGCCCCCTCCCCCCAAGTCCGGGGGACTCCCCCCCACCCTGGCCTGCCCCACTCCTAACCCTGCCCCTCCCCCCCAGCCCTGGGGCTCCCCCTCCCTCCCTCCCTCCCTCCCCAGCGCCGGCTATTGCGGCGGCTGCCGCCCTGAGCATCCTTCATGCCTGGTGCTGATGCTGCTGCATCCTCCCCGTTGCCAGGGCAACCGCGGCGGGGCGGGGGGGGGTGGCGAGGGCCCGCGCGCGCCCCGGCTCGCGCTCCGCCTGTCGCTGCTGCTGTTGGCCGCCGCTCCCCCCGCAGCCGAGTCTCGGCGCTGCAGCCATGCGCGCATGGAGGAGTCAGCGTGCGCCCACCGATGGAAGCAGAGGTAGGTGCAGTCTCCGAGCAGCCCCCCGCCTCCGCCTCCTCCCGGCTCCGTGCCTCGCTCGCTCCCATTTAAAAATCTTTAAAACTTTGCATATTAATATCTGCGCTTTGCATAAATCTCCCCCGCGCTTTATTGATTGCGAGGCGCTTAATGCAGCGGCTGGCCCCTGGCGGGCGCGGCGCGGCGCGGCGCGCTCACGGCTCGCTCGCCCCTGCCCCTGCCCCTGCCCGCGCAGCGCCGATTGTTCCGAGCCCTTTCTTGTCTCGGGCTCGCCGGCTCGGGGAGCGGGGCCGGGCCGGGCCGGGCCGGGGCCGCGGCGCCCGGGCTGGGGGGTGGGGGGGTTTCTTTGCACTTGCAAAAGGGGCGCGAGGTTCGCTTCGCTTCGCTTCTGCAGCGCGGCCGGAGCGGAGCCGGGAATAAACGCCGGGCTGGCCGCGGGCACAGGCGAGCTCGGCGGCGCTCCGGCGAACGCCTCCGGGCTGCGGGCGCAGGATGCGGGCGGTGGAGGGGAAGGAAGAATGGGAGAAAAAAGGAGTCGGGGGGGGGGGGGCGGTTGCGTTTGCCAAGCGGGCATCTCCTGCGTGGGAATTGTATTGCAATGCTGCGGGAATGGGGGGGCTGTTACATGGGGGTCTCTGAGCTATTTGGGGCGGTGGTTAATTGGGGGGGCTGTTGCATTGGAGGGGGGCTGTGGTTAATTGGGGGGCTGTGGTTAATTGGGGGGGCTGTTGCATTGGAGGAGGGCTGTGCTTAATGGGGGCTGTTGCGTTTGAGGGGGCTGTGGTTAATGGGGGGGTTGCATTGGACGGGGGGTTGCATAGGTGGGGGGCGCTGAGGCGGTTTGGAGGGGGGCTTTGCTGACCCCACGGCTGCAGGTGTTTGTGCGGCGGCGCTGGATGCCCGATGCACAGAGCCGGGGGATTGTGGATTGTCCGGAGCGTGGGGGGGGAGCAATGGCCGGAGTGGGGGGGGGGCACGGTAGGATGGGGGGGCAGATGCAGTCAGCCAGCGCTGGACTCGCCTTTTGTCCACGGCGAGGAGGGGGGCACCCGGGGAGTATTAATAATGATCAGCAGCGCTCGGGTGTTCCCGGGGGGAGCGCGTCGCGGAGCTGGAGGCGGGGGGAGAAGAGGAATGATCGGGGGCGCCGGAGGGGTGTGGATCTGGGATGCAAGGGGGAGCAGAGGCTGGATCTGGAGGTGTGTGTGGGGAGAGGAGGAATTTGGGCGTGGGGAGAAGGGGCCGTGTCTGGGGTGTGAGGGGGGGTCACATTCTCTCCTGCCCCCCCCCTTTCCCTGCCCTTTGTCATATTAAAATTACATTATTTTGGCGAGAAAATAAAAAAAATCAGTGAATCTCCTGAGCCCTGAAATCCCCGTGAGCCCCCAAACCCAGAGTCACCTGCGGACCTCCCCCCGAGTCCCCCCCCAGCTCAGCGCACCCCACTGCCCCCCATTCCACAGGCTGGGGTGTGGGTGGGAGCAGAGGGGGGAGTTGTTCAGGTGCCCCCTCCCCAGGGCTCACCCCGTCCCGAATTCATTCCTCCTTGGATCTGGCCTCAGGGCTCAGCGAGGCTAAAAATACCAGGTAATGCTGATACGGCACTGCTGTGGGAAGCTCGCAGCACTGGAGGGTCCCAGGTGGGCACTGCTGGGGGAAACTCACAGCGCCGGGGGGTCCCCGCTGGGCACTGCTGGGGGAAGCTTGCAATGCCGGGGGGTCCCAGGTGGGCACTGCTGTGGGAAGCTCGCAGCACCGGAGGGTCCCCACTGGGCACTGTTGTGGGAAGCTCGCAGCACCGGAGGGTCCCCGCTGGGCACTACTGGGGGAAACTCACAGCGCCGGGGGGTCCCCGCTGGGCACTGCTGGGGGAAGCTCGCAGCACCGGAGGGTCCCTGCTGGGCACTGCTGGGGGAAGCTCGCAACACCAGGGGTCCCCTCTGGGCACTGCTGGGGGAAGCTTGCAATGCTGGGGGGTCCCAGGTGGGCACTGCTGTGGGAAGCTCGCAGCACCGGAGGGTCCCCGCTGGGCACTGTTGTGGGAAGCTCGCAGCACTGGAGGGTCCCCGCTGGGCACTACTGGGGGAAGCTCGCAGCGCTGTCAGCTGAGGGTGCCGGAGCTGGGGACAGAGGGTTTGTTGTCAGGAGGTGGGGGGTCAGTTCCGTGTCTTTCAGTCCATGGGAGACGGACACACGTACAACCCAGCTCTGCGGCTCACTTGGCCCCTGGCCCGTCCAGCCTGTGTGACAGCGTGTGAGTGACAGTGCGTGTGCGATGTGTGTGTATGCATGTGCACGTGTGACAGTGCACATGTGACTCTGTGTGCATGTGTGACAGTGCATGTGCGATGTGTGTGTATGCGTATGCACGTGTGATGGTGCATGTGTGACTGCATGTGCAATGTGTGTGCATGTGTGATAGTGCGTGTGCAATGTCTGTGTATGCGTGTGCATGTGTGTCAGCGTGTGTGTGGTGTGTATATGTGTGCACGTGTGACTGTGTATGTATGTGTGCACATATGACAGTGTGTGTGTGTATGCGTGTGCAGGTGTGACAGGACGTGTGCGATGTGTGTGTATGCGTGTGCCCTTGTGACAGTGCGTGTGTACGTGTGTGACTGACAGTGTGCGCACGTCTGCATTCTTAGCTGGATGGAACCGTTTTGTCTGAGTTCCCAGGGGTGAAGCTACCCCCAGGCTTGTGTCTGCAGAGGGGGCTGGGAGCCCGGACTCCTGGGTTCTCTCCCCAGCTCTGGGAGGGGAGTGGGGGCTGGTGGTTAGAGCAGGGAGGAGGGGGCTGGGCTCCTGGGCTCTGTTCTCCCCAGGGTAGCTGACTTTCCCTTGATAAATAAAGCCCCCAGGGGACAATGGGGGAGGGGCTGGGCTCTGCGCTTTGCCCAGAAACCCCTCGTATCCCCCCAAGGAAGGGGTGGGGCCGGGCCCAGGGACCCTGGGGTGTGCGCTGGAGTGCGTGGGTGGGTGGGGGGTGCTGTGTGTCACTGTCCCCTTGTACCCAGTGTGTGTGTTGTGTTGTGTTGTGTGGGTCTCCATGCAGTGTGCATGTGCACATGTGCCGCTGGTTGTGGGTGTGTGTGTGTTGCACTGTGTGAGCATGGGGTTGTGGTGTGTGCATCTCTCTCCCTTGTGTTTGTGTGGAGTGTTACAAAGCAGTGGGTGCGTGTTATGGCGTGTGCACGTCTCCATGCGTGGTGCACGGTGTGTCTTTGTACTGGGTGTGTGTCAGAGCATTTCTCCCTGGCGTGTGGCTTCTGCTTCTAAGCCAGACCTCATTTCTCTGCAGTGACCTTTTATAGAGTGTGTGTGTGCGTGTGTGTGTGTGTCTGGTCAGTGTGTCTGGTTAGTGTGTGCGTGTGTGTGTCTGGTCAGTGTGTGTGTGTCTGGTCAGTGTGTGTGCGTGTGTGTGTGTGTGTGCCTGGTCAGTGTGTGTGTGTGTGTGTGTGTGTGTGTGTGTCTGGTCAGTGTGTGTGTGTGTATGTGTCTGGTGTGTGTGTGTGTGTCTGGTCAGTGTGTCTGGTTAGTGTGTGCGTGTGTGTGTCTGGTCAGTGTGTGTGTGTCTGGTCAGTGTGTGTGCGTGTGTGTGTGTGTGTGTGCCTGGTCAGTGTGTGTGTGTGTGTGTGTGCCTGGTCAGTGTGTGTGTGTGTGTGTCTGGTCAGTGTGTGTGTGTGTATGTGTCTGGTGTGTGTGTGTGTGTCTGGTCAGTGTGTGTGTGTGTGTGTGTGTGTGTCTGGTGTGGGTGTGTGTGTCTGGTCAGTGTGTGTGTCTGGTTAGTGTGTGCGTGTGTGTGTCTGGTCAGTGTGTGTGTGTCTGGTCAGTGTGTGTGTGTGTGGCCTTCTCCAGAGACCCCTCAGAGGGACTCAGTGCTGGGCGGGGGGGCGCGTCCTTCTGGCCTTTAGCCTCTGGCTATTTGCCGCCCCTGCCCCACTCAGGGAATTTCTCCCGGCTTCCCAGGCCAGCCCCCCCCCGGGGTCCCTCGTCCCCCCCCCCCCAGCGCAGGCCGCAGAGCGGCCCCCAGAGCATCCCAAGGCAGGTCCTGGTTGGCTTTGCAAAGGGCCTGGGCCAGAGAACCGTCCCCCCGACCCTCGTCCCCCCGACCCTCGTCCTCCCCCCCCCGGTTTCTCTGTCTCTCTCTTTCTCATTCCCTCCTTCCCATCCCCTCACTCACTCGCCCCTTTCCCCAGGCTGCCCCCCCTTTTCCTTTGCCTCTGTCTCTCCCCCCCACCTGCACTTGACCCGGCTCCTTACCGAGATCCCCTCCCCGCTCGCCCTCTCCCTCCCCGCCCCAAATCCGTGCTGCCCCCCCATCAGAGCACCCCCCCCCCCTGCCTTCATACCAGTCCTCTCTAGCCCCATGATGCTATCGGGGACCCCACCATCCTCTGTCCCCCTCGCACCTTATCAGCTGATCAGGGACCCCCCAACCTTCCCCAGCCCCGGGGGTGAGCGATAATGGAGCAGCAGCCCCAGGGGTGGTTTCATTGTGGGGAGCAGCGCCCCCCCCCCCCAAGCATGGTGGGAGCCGGGCGGTACCTGCCAGCAGCCATTTCCTGGTCAAGAACTGACCGATGGCTTCTCCATCTCAGCAGGCCCGTTCTTCCCGCAGCGCCACCTGGGCTGGGGGGCGGGATCCGGCTCCTGGCCCAGCCAAGCCCCCCCGTCAGGATTGCACCCCCCTTCCCGGTCCGTGTCGGGGGGAGGGTGTGCCGGACGCAGAGGAGAGAGAACTAGCCGGTGAGGTTGGTGCTGGGGAGAATGGCGGCGGGCTGGGGGGGGCTGGTGCACAGAACCCCTCCGACCGGAGGACGAGGGAGGGTGGGAACAGAGAGCGAAAGAGCTGTGAAGAGCTGGAGAAAAGGGCTGTGTCCCCATGTTCACCTTGTGCCCTGGAACAGCCAGAGCCCCGGCCGGCCCGTCCGTCAGTCCTCACGACTGGCCAACTGCTGACGCCCGCTCCCCTCGCACCGCTCGTGAAAACCCCGCGAACCACCAGTGCCCGAAACGTGCCCCTCGAACGCGCCTTGGGCCCCTGGGATGAGATCCCGAAAGAAGGGGTCTGTTTGCGAAGGGAGCAGTATGGAGCAGTCCCTCAAAAATACCCTCGTGCCCCCAAACTGGCTCCCCCCGCCCCCGAGCTCTGTGCACGTCTCCAAATCTACCCCTAAATTACAGCCGGCTTTGCCCAGGAGAGCGTCCCTGAGCCTGCTGGCCTGAGCCCGGCCAAACACTCGCCCGGTTCGCAGGGAGTTCGTTGCCAGTCTATCAGCGCGGCTATAAATAGCAGCCATTTGCATATCTATCGATGTCACTATAAATAGCAGCCATTTGCCAATCGATCCAGCTTCTTGTAACTCCAGATCTGTTTGTCGCCGGCTCGATGAGATCCGCGTCCCCCGAAATCACAGCTGTGTGTGTACCTGGCTGTGGGACTAGACCCCACCTCCGGGCCAGGTTACCTGGGCATCTGGAAGGGGAGCTGCCGGCCCAGGCGCGCCTCCCGCCTTCTCCTCTGCTTAGACCGCGCTGGGTTTGCCAGTCTATACAAAAGTGATCGTGGAGCTGGGGTCAAAATCGCTTTCTCGCCACCCAGTAATTGACTTTCCTCTATAAAGGGACCGATTTGCAACTGCTTAGGGATCCAGCGTCTGTAAAGACCCTTCGGGCCGCGCGATCCAGGACCGGACGTGTCCTGGCTCTGCCGCAGGATGGGGGCTGGCTGCGGGCAGCTGAGAACAGGCCTCCTTCGCCAGCGGGGTGCCGAAGCTCCTCGGCCGGCCTGGCGTTCGCAGGGAGCGAGAGGGATTAACTCGGTCTTCGGAAATTTGGTGCAATGATAATAATAATAATATAACTATTAATAAACAGCTCCCGATCTCGCTTTCCTTTCTATCTGTCCCCGACACCCCGCTATCTAGCCGTACACACCCTCTCTCTCTCCCCACCCCACCCCTCTCTATCTATCTATCCCCACACACCCCCTCTATCTATCTATCTATCTATCTATCTATCTATCTATCTATCTATCCCCATCCACCCCCTCTATCTATCTATCTATCTATCTATCTATCTATCTATCTATCTATCTATCCCCATAACTCCCTCCCTCCCTCCATCTATCTATCTATCTATCTATCCCCATCCACCCCCTCTATCTATCCATCCCCATCCGCCCCCCCCTATCTATCTATCCCCACACACCCCCTCTATCTATCTATCTATCTATCTATCTATCCCCATCCACCCCCTCTATCTATCTATCTATCTATCTATCTATCTATCTATCTATCTATGTATCTATCTATCTTCCCTACCCCCCGTCTGTCTGTCCGTCCGTAGTTGGCTGGCATTCTGTCTCCGCTCGAGTCGCTCGCACGCTGACAGAATCCGTTTCCCTGACGCGCTCTGGGGCCACTGGAGGCAATTTGGGGGCTGTGGAGGGGGGAGGGGGTGGTAGCTAGTTTGCGTGGGGGGCACGGGGGCACTCAGCAGCTCTGGGGTGGGGGCGTTTGCATAAGGAGCCGAGAGAATCCAGCAGCAATGACTAGTCCCCGGAGTGCCCGGCGCGGCGGCGCTGGTGCCCTGGCGAGCGGACACAGAGACGCCGGGATTTCTAAGGTGGAGCGAGCTCGTTAATGGACGGGCCCCGATGCCACAGGAGCTTGGGCCTGCGGGGGCTGCTCCTCGCGCGTTGTCGCTTCTGCCAGGCCTGCGGGGGGCAAAGAGTTTGCGGCTGGGCAGAGAATATGAATCCCCCCCCATGCCATGACTGGAGTGAAATGCCCCCCATGTGCCCTGGGATCCCTTCAGCCTTCCGCTCTTCACCTCTGGCACTGAACAGCGACTTGCCCATTGCTGGGGGGCAGCGCTGGAGGGGCAGCTTGTCGGGAGCTCTCACTGTTTACCTTGCTAGCGCGTCGAATCCCGTCAGAGCGAGTCTCAGCTCCAAAGTGCCACTGGCACACGTCTGTAACATGGTTCTGTGTAGAGTCACTGACCGAGATCTGGGCTCCGTCGCGCCGGGCGCTGCACAGATCCTGACTGAGATCGGAGCCCTGTCGCACCGGGCACCACCCAGACCCCAACCGAGATCAGGAACCCATCGTGCCTGGCTCTGCACAGACAGCAGCCGAGATCAGGGCCCTGTCGCGCCGGGTGCTGCACAGATCCTGACTGAGATCGGGGCCCTGTCATGCAGGGCTCTGCCTAGACACACAGCAAGAGACAGCCCTGCCCTAGAGGGCTCCCAGGATAATGTGGGGTGGCCGGGGGTGGGGGGTTACAATCGGGTTTAGGGAATGATTTGGGTTATTGTGTGGATGTTCACACTGAGGTTTGCTGACCTGGGGGGTAGCATAACAGAGTGAAACCAGCTCCCAGGGTCAAGGAGAGAACCCAGGAGTCCTGGCTCCCAGCCCCCCTGCTCTAACCACTAGACCCTGCTCCCTCCCACAGAGGGGGCTAGAATCCAGGAGTCCTGGCTCCCCAACCTGCTCCCACCAGCCTCTCCTGCCCGCCTGCTCCTTGCAGTCAAACTGTGACTGGATTCTGCTAACCAAATTTCAGCAGTCGCTTTTCACAGGTTCAGCAGTTCTGGGTGGGTATCAGGGGCTGCGGGCGTGTGCACCAGCTTGCACAAGCACTCACCCATTCCCATTCCCATTTATGAACACTTGCACAAGGACACACAAGCACACACTCCCCTGTTGTCTGGTGCATGCGCAGTGTGTAAAGGGCCCAGCCCCTCGCCAGGCCTGGCTTGCTTTCCCTGCCCTCAGTTCTGGGGTCCCAAGCAGGGTGCCAGCATTTGTGGGGTGTCGATGTCCCTGTGTCCCCCACTGATGCCCCAAACCAGCCCCCTCTCCAGTCCTGGTGCCGCAGGGGGGCCGGGGTGGGAGGCTGTACTACTGGGGGGTGTGGTTGTGGCGTGTGTACACACGCTGTGTGTGGTTGTGAAAAATGTGCACACAGCCAGGGTGTGTGTAATTGTGTTGTGTGTGCACACAGCTGGGGTGTGTGTGTGATTGTACAATGCATGCACGCGGCTCTGTGTGTGTGTGTGTGTGGGGGGGACTGTTTGTCCTTTTGTTTCTGTGGTCTGTGTGTGTGTTAATGTACAGTGCATTCACACAGCAGTGTGTGTGTGTGTGTATGTCCTTTTGTCTCTGTTGTGTGTGTGTTTCTGCTGTGTGTGGTTTGTGTGTCTGTCCTTTGTCCTGCACTTGTGTGAGTTCTTTGGGTGTATTTGTGGCTGTGTATTGTGACTCCATGTCACCCTGAGCCCCGGGTGTGGCAGGGAGCGACAGACACAGCACCCCCTCTGCCGGGCGCCCCCCCCCGACCTTTACCACAGCGGGTTTGAATCCATATTTATAGGGCCTGGCTCTGCCTGGGGGAGGGGAAGCGGGAAGGTTGAGTGTGGACCCAGGCATACGGGAGGTGTGAAAGAATTACATGGCCCATGGACAACACCACACAGAGCAATCCCCAGCCCGAACACTGCCTCGGGGTGGGTCTGAGCCAGGATCAGGGTGTATGTGAGGGGGAAGTTGGGGTGTAGCTGGGCCCTGGATCGGGGTGTATGTGGGGGGGGGAGTTGGGGTGTAGCTGGGCCCTGGATAAGGATGTATGTGGGGGGGGTTGGGGTGTAGCTGGGCTCTGGATCGGGGTGTATGTGAGGGGGGAGTTGGGGCGTGGCTGGTCCCTGGATCGGGATGTATGTGAGGGGGGGAGTTGGGGTGTAGCTGGGCCCTGGATCGGGGTGTATGTGGGGGGGGGAGTTGGGGTGTAGCTGGGCCCTGGATAAGGATGTATGTGGGGGGGGTTGGGGTGTAGCTGGGCCCTGGATCGGGGTGTATGTGAGGGGGGAGTTGGGGTGTGGCTGGTCCCTGGATCGGGGTGTATGTGAGGGGGGAGTTGGGGTGTAGCTGGGACCTGGATCGGGGTGTATGTGAGGGGGAGTTGGGGTGTAGCCGGGCCCTGGATCGGGGTGTATGTGAGGGGGGAGTTGGGGTGTAGCGGGGCCCTGGATCAGGGTGTATGTGAGGGGGGGTTGGGGTGTAGCTGGGACCTGGATCGGGGTGTATGTGGGGGGGGGAGTTGGGGTGTAGCTGGGCCCTGGATCGGGGTGTATGTGAGAGGGAAGTTGGGGTGTAGCTGGGACCTGGATCGGGGTGTATGTGGGGGTAGTTGGGGTGTAGAGGGGCCCTGGATCGGGGTGTATGTGAGGGGGAGTTGGGGTGTAGCCGGGCCCTGGATCGGGGTGTATGTGAGGGGGGAGTTGGGGTGTAGCGGGGCCCTGGATCAGGGTGTATGTGAGGGGGGGTTGGGGTGTAGCTGGGACCTGGATCGGGGTGTATGTGAAGGGGGGGGGTTGGGGTGTAGCCGGGCCCTGGATCGGGGTGTATGTGGGGGGGTTGGAGTGTAGCTGGGCCCTGGATCAGGGTGTATGTGGGGGTAGTTGGGGTGTAGCCGGGCCCTAGATCGGGGTGTATGTGTGGGGGGTTGGGGTGTAGCTGGGCCCTGTATCGGGGTGTACGTGAGGGGGGAGTTGGGGGTGTAGCTGGGCCTTGATCAGGGTGTATGTGAGGGGGGAGTTGGGGTGTAGCTGGGCCCTGGATAAGGATGTATGTGTGGGGGGGTTGGGGTGTAGCTGGGCCCTGGATCGGGGTGTATGTGAGGGGGGAAGTTGGGGTGTAGCTGGGCCCTGGATAAGGATGTATGTGGGGGGGGGGAGTTGGGGTATAGCTGGGCCCTGGATCGGGGTGTATGTGAGGGGGGAGTTGGGGTGTAGCCGGACCCTGTATCGGGGTGTATGTGAAGGGGGAGTTGGGGTGTAGCTGGGCCCTGGATCGGGGTGTATGTGAGAGGGAAGTTGGGGTGTAGCTGGTCCCTGGATTGGGGTGTATGTGAGGGCGGTTGGGGTGTAGCTGGGCCCTGGATTGGGGTTTATGTGAGGGGGGAGTTGGGGTGTAGCCGGACCCTGTATCGGGGTGTATGTGAGGGGGGAAGTTGGGGGTGTAGCTGGGCCTTGATCAGGGTGTATGTGAGGGGGGAGTTGGGGTGTAGCTGGGCCCTGGATAAGGATGTATGTGGGGGGGGTTGGGCTGTAGCTGGGCCCTGGATCGGGGTGTATGTGAGGGGGGAGTTGGGGTGTAGCTGGTCCCTGGATCGGGGTGTATGTGAGGGGGGAGTTGGGGTGTAGCTGGTCCCTGGATCGGGGTGTATGTGGGCGGGGGAGTTGGGATGTAGCTGGGACCTGGATCGGGGTGTATGTGAGGGGGGAGTTGCGGTGTAGCTGGGCCCTGGATCGGAGTGTATGTGGGGGTAGTTGGGGTGTAGCCGGGCCCTGGATCGGGGTGTATGTGAGGGGGGGTTGGGGTGTAGCCGGGCCCTGGATCGGGGTGTATGTGAGGGGGGAGTTGGGGTGTAGCTGGGCCCTGGATCAGGGTATATGTGAGGGGGGGTTGGGGTGTAGCTAGGCCCTGTATCGGGGAGTATGGGGGGGTTGGAGTGTAGCTGGGCTGTTGATAGATGGGGGGGTTTGGGGTGTAACCGGGCCCTGGATCGGGGTGTATGTGAAGGGGGAGTTGGGGTGTAGCTGGGCCCTGGATCGGGGTGTATGTGAGAGGGAAGTTGGGGTGTAGCTGGTCCCTGGATTGGGGTGTATGTGAGGGCGGTTGGGGTGTAGCTGGGCCCTGGATTGGGGTTTATGTGAGGGGGGAGTTGGGGTGTAGCTGGGCCCTGGATCGGGGTGTATGTGAGGGGGGAGTTGCGGTGTAGCTGGGCCCTGGATCGGGGTGTATGTGAGGGGGGAGTTGGGGTGTAGCTGGTCCCTGGGTCGGGATGTATGTGAGGGGGGGAGTTGGGGTCTAGCTGGGCCCTGGATCGGGGTGTATGTGGGGGGGGAAGTTGGGGTGTAGCTGGTCCCTGGATAAGGATGTATGTGGGGGGGGGTTGGGATGTAGCTGGGCCCTGGATCGGGGTGTATGTGAGGGGGGAGTTGGGGTGTAGCTGGGCCCTGGATCGGGGTGTATGTGAGGGGGGAATTGGGGTGTAGCTGGGCCCTGTATCGGGGTGTATGTGACGGGGGAGTTGGGGTGTAGCCGGGACATGGATCAATGGGCCGGGCCCCCTCCCATAATCTCCTGGGGGTCAGAGCTGAGTGTTAGAGACCCCAAAGTGGGCAGTGACCCCCTGTGTCCCCTCACACATCCAGGCAGGGCCTGAGCCCCCTCCCCCCTGGGGCTCTCCCTACACGCCCCCCCCCACGCTCAGGCAGGGCCTGAGCCCCCCCGCCCGGGGCTCCCCCGCCTGTCGATAGGTTAAGTGCCAGGGTCAGGGCTATTGACAGGCCGATTAGCGGCCTGTCAGCTCCCTCCCGGGCTGATCTTGTGTGCGGCCTGCGAACGCTGCGCATTGATTTTCGGGGATTCCCAGTGACCCCGGTGCTGACACATCGATTCAGCTCCTTGCTCTGGGGCTGCCTCTTCCGGCACCTCCCCCACGCCCAGCCCCACTAGGTCCTGCTCCCCCCCCAGAGCCGGGAAGAGAACCCAGGAGTCCTGGCTCCCAGCCCCCCTGCTCTAACCACCAGCCCCCGCTCCCCTCCCAGAGTAGGGGAGAGAACCCAGGAGTCCTGGCTCCCAGCCCCCTGCTCTAACCACCAGTCCCCACTCCTCTCCCAGAGTAGGGGAGAGAACCCAGGAGTCCTGGCTCTCAGCCCCCTGCTCGAACCACCAGCCCCCACTCCTCTCCCAGAGTAGGGGAGAGAACCCAGGAGTCCTGGCTCCCAGCCCCCGCTCCCCTCCCAGAGTAGGGGAGAGAACCCAGGCGTCCTGGCTCCCAGCGCTGAGACCTCCCCATTCCCAGGCACTGCTGCCGAGCTGACCCCACCCTCTCCTGCCCCCGTGCTCCCTAGGACCGTGGGTGGTAACTCCCAGGTGATGGATTCCCCCCTCCCACAGGCTGAGTGCACCCCCCCGCTCCCTGCCTCACTCCCCTCCCCCGCCGCCTGGGCTGCCTCCCCGGGGCCCCCCATCACTCAGGGCGCTGGTGACGCTAATGGCGTGTCGCGGGTTGTACAACATCCCGTCCTTCTAATTGTTGTGACGGGGATCGGCAGCCCGATTAAACCCATCGATTTTCTCATACTAACCGCATCGATTTTTAAATTTCCTATTGATTCCTGCCCTAAATCTCTTTAAGCAAAGACTTCGCTCCGCAGATGACATCCTCTGATTAGCAGCCGCCGGGCGTGTGCCGGGCCTAGCGCAGCCTGGTCCCAGGGCAGCCAGGACTCCTGGGTTCTCTCCCTGGCCCTGGGAGGGGAGTGGGGGCTGGTGGTTAGAGTGGGGGGCTGGGAGCCAGGACCCCTGGGTTCTCTCCCCGGCTCTGGGAGGGGAGTGGGGGCTGGTGGTTAGAGCAGGGGGCTGGGAGCCAGGACGCCTGGGTTTTCTCCCTGGCTCTGGGAGGGGAGTGGGGGCTGGTGGTTAGAGTGGGGGGGCTGAGAGCCAGGACTCCTGGGTTCTCTCCCAGATTGTGTGAGGAGCAGGATTTTGTAGAGGGGGTGTGTGTGCACTTGACCTGCTGCGTGTGCTTGGTGTGTTCAAACACTTGAGTGTGCCCTGGGGGAGGGTGAGGGGGCCCCGATGGCCAACTGACCCGCTGGGTGTGACCCAGGGAGTGCAGCCTGGCAGGGGTTTGGAGAGGCTGTGGGGGTAGGCAGGAGGTGTCTCCTCCCGGCCTAACCCAGGGACAAGGGAACTGGGCATGGCAAGGTCCAACGAGGGGGCGGGAAACCTGCCCAGGTGCAGCCTGTGGAACTCCCTGCCACAGGAGTCGAGGGGCCCAGGGCAGAGCTGGGCGGTTTCTCTGGCAGATGCTGATTCAGGAGAGTGATTCTGGGTTGGAAATCGGCTGCTTCCAGGCTCCGGGGGGGAGTGGGGGCCTCGTGGGATGACCCTGGACATGAGGGCAGCGGGTGGTGACTGGGGCTGTCAGAGACGGGCTGGTTGCCTGCTGATCTCTGGGCCTCACATGCAACCTCCTCACAGTGCCTGGGTGAGTGTGCAAACCCCCGTGTGTAAAAACCCTTGAGTGTCCCCTGGCGAGTGTGCAAATGCCAGATTGAGTGTGCAAAGCATCATGTCCCTGGGGTGTGTGCAGACCGGGCCACTGCCCTGGGACTGGCTGCAGGTGCCTCGGGGCGGGGGAGGGGGGCGGCTGGTCCCCACCAGTCCCGGACCGGTTCTGACCCACTGCTCTCTCCGCAGGTCCTGGACTGGAGTGAATGTTTTACAGCTGCCACTTCTGCCTGAAAGGTCAGTGTGTGCACGGGGGCGGGGTGAGGAGGGGAGGGGTGTAGCCCGCAGGATCTGGGGGGGCATTGCTGGCTGCTGGGGAGCAGGGAAGGGGGACCCATGTCTCTGTGCCTGTGGCGTGTCGGTTTAGCATCTCACCTGGATCAGGACTCCTGGGTTCTGTCCTGGCGCTGGGGAGGGCAGTGGAGTCGAGTAGTCAGAGTGGGCCGGGGGAGGAGCCTTGTTGGCTGAGTGCCTCAGTTTCCGCTGCTGTGTGCTACGGGCAGTGGTGAGGCCTGGATGGAGCCGGCGGTGGGGGGCTGGACTTGCGCTGCCCTGTGTTGTGGGGGGCAGGGCCCTGCATTTACCCCCGGCTCTGGCAGCAGGGGGCGTGTTGGAGCTTGCTGTTCTTGGAGCAGGACGGGCTGGGCTAGCGAGAACTGGGAACCGCCCTGATGCCCACTGCCCCACATGGCCTGGGGGGCGGGGAATCATTCGCCTCTATCCCTCCCCACCCCCAACTAGCTACCCCTCTGTCTGTCGGTCCCCAGATCCCTCTACCTGACCATCCCTCCATCTGTCCATCCCTCTACCCCTCCAACTAACCATCCCTCCATCCGTTTGTCCGTCCATCCCCCGCACCCCTCTACTCAACCATCCCTCTGTCCGTCTGTCCATCCCCCGCACCCCTCTACCCAACCTTCCCTCCGTCTGTCCAACCCCTGCACCCCTCTACCCAACCATCCCTCTGTCCGTCAGTCCATCCGCCACACCCCTCTACCCAACCATCCCTCCATCCATCCGTCCATCCCCTGCACTCCTCTACCTAACCATCCCTCTGTCCATCCATCTCTCCCCACAGCCCTCGACCCGACCATCCCTCCATCCATCCATTCCCGCAGCCCTGTACTCATCCATCCCTCTGTCCGTCCATTACCGCACCTCTCTACCTAACCATAGCTCCGTCCATCCATCCATCCCCTGCACCCCACTATATAACCATCCCTCCCTCCATCCATCCATCCATCCCCAAACCACTCTACCCAACCATCCATCCGTCCATCCCTGCCAGCAATCCTCTACCCAGCCATCCCTCTGTCCCTCCTTCCATCCCCACGCCCTGCTATATAACCATCCCTTTGTCCGTCCATCTCCGCACTCCTCTACCCAACCAACCCTCCATCCATCCATCCCCACACCCCTGTACCCAACCATCCCACATCTGTTCATCCATCCATCCCCCATCTGTTCATCTACCCAACCATCCCTCCATCTGTTCATCCATCCATCCCCTGTACCACTCTACCCAACCAACCCTCCGTCTGTTCATCCATCCATCCCCTGTACCCCTCTACCCAACCTTCCCTCCGTCTGTTCATCCATCCATCCCCCGCACCCTCTACCCAACCTTCCCTCCATCTGTTCATCCATCCATCCCTGTCTGTTCATCTACCCAACCATCCCTCCGTCTGTTCATCCATCCATCCCTGTCTGTTCATCTACCCAACCATCCCTCCGTCTGTTCATCCATCCATCCCCCGCATCCCTCCGTCTGTTCATCCATCCATCCCCGTCTGTTCATCTACCCAACCATCCCTCCGTCTGTTCATCCATCCATCCCCCATCTGTTCATCTACCCAACCATCCCTCCGTCTGTTCATCCATCCATCCCCCATCTGTTCATCTACCCAACCATCCCTCTGTCTGTTCATCCATCCATTCCCCGTCTGTTCATCTACCCAACCATCCCTCCGTCTGTTCATCCATCCATCCCCGCACCCCTCTACCCAACCTTCCCTCCGTCTGTTCATCCATCCATCCCCCATCTGTTCATCTACCCAACCATCCCTCCGTCAGTTCATCCATTCATCCCGCGCACCACTCTACCCACCCAACCCTCCGTCTGTTCATCCATCCATCCCCCGTCTGTTCATCTACCCAACCATCCCTCCGTCTGTTCATCCATCCATCCCCCTCACCCTTCTACCCAACCTTCCCTCCGTCTGTTCATCCATCCATCCCCCGTCTGTTCATCTACCCAACCATCCCTCCGTCTGTTCATCCATCCATCCCCCATCTGTTCATCTACCCAACCATCCCTCCGTCTGTTCATCCATCCATCCCCGCACCCCTCTACCCTACCTTCCCTCCATCTGTTCATCCATCTATCCCCGGCTGTTCATCTACCCAACCTTCCCTCCGTCTGTTCATCCATCCATCCCCCATCTGTTCATCTACCCAACCATCCCTCCGTCTGTTCATCCATCCATCCCCGCATCCCTCTACCCAACCAACCCTCTGTCTGTTCATCCATCCATCCCCCATCTGTTCATCTACCCAAGCATCCCTCCGTCTGTTCATCCATCCATCCCCGTCTGTTCATCTACCCAACCACCCTCCGTCTGTTCATTCATCCATCCCCGTCTGTTCATCTACCCAACCATCCCTCCATCTGTTCATCCATCCATCCCCGCACCCCTCTACCCAACCAACCCTCCGTCTGTTCATCCATCCATCCCCTGTACCCCTCTACCCAACCTTCCCTCCGTCTGTTCATCCATCCATCCCCCGCACCCTCTACCCAACCTTCCCTCCGTCTGTTCATCCATCCATCCCCGTCTGTTCATCTACCCAACCACCCTCCGTCTGTTCATTCATCCATCCCCGTCTGTTCATCTACCCAACCATCCCTCCATCTGTTCATCCATCCATCCCCGCACCCCTCTACCCAACCAACCCTCCGTCTGTTCATCCATCCATCCCCGCAGCCCTCTACCCAACCATCCCTCCATCTGTTCATCTATCTATCCATCCCCGTCTGTTCATCTATCCAACCATCCCTCCATCTGTTCATCCATCCATCCCCCGCACCACTCTACCCAACCAACCCTCCGTCTGTTCATCCATCCATCCCCTGTACCCCTCTACCCAACCTTCCCTCCGTCTGTTCATCCATCCATCCCCCGCACCCTCTACCCAACCTTCCCTCCATCTGTTCATCCATCCATCCCTGTCTGTTCATCTACCCAACCATCCCTCCGTCTGTTCATCCATCCATCCCCGCACCCCTCTACCCAACCAACCCTCCATCCATCCCTCTGCGCACCCCTCCACCCAGCCATCCTTCCTTCCATCTCTGCAGCCCTCTACCCAACCATCCATCCGTCCATCCAGCTCCGCACCCCTCAACCCAACCGTCCAGCCATCTCCGCACCCCTCTACCTAACCATCCTTCCGTCCATCCGTCTCTCCATGCAGCCCTCTACCCAACCATACCTTTGCAGGGGGGATATGACAGGAGGGGGGTGAGTTAGCAGTAGGGTGTAAGGAGGGGGTTAGTTTTCAGGGGGGATGTGGGTGTCAGGAGGGGGGATGTCAGGTGGGGGGGTGTCAGGTGGGGTGATGCGGGGTTTCAGGCGGGGTGTCAGGCGGGGGGATGGGGATGTTAGGCGGGGGGTGTCAGGCGGGGTGATGCGGGGTTTCAGGCGGGGTGTCAGGCGGGGGGATGGGGGTGTCAGGCAGGGGGGTGTCAGGCGGGGTGATGCGGGGTGTCAGGCGGGGGGATGGGGGGTTTCAGGCGGGGGGATGACAGGCGGGGGGGTTTCAGGCGGGGTGTCAGGCAGGGGGGTGTCAGGTGGGGCGATAGAGGGTCTCAGGCGGGGGGATGGAGGGTTTCAGGCGGGGGGATGTTAGTCGGGGTGGTGTCAGGCGGGGTGATGTGGGGTTTCAGGCGGGGTGTCAGGCGGGGGGATGGGGATGTCAGGCAGGGGGGTGTCAGGCGGGGGGATGGGGGTGTCAGGCAGGGGGGTGTCAGGCGGGAGGGTGTCAGGCGGGGGGATGGGGGTGTCAGGCAGGGGGGTGTCAGGCGGGGTGATGGGGGTGTCAGGCGGGAGGGTGTCAGGCGGGGGGATGCGGGGTTTCAGGCGGGGTGTCAGGCGGGGGGATGGGGGTGTTGCGGAGTGTGGGGGAGTTAGGGCCCTGCACCCCTCTTCCCGAGATTCACTGCGACTCTCAACCAGCCAGTAAAGCAGAAGGTTTATTTAAGGACAGGAACACAGTCTCAAGCAGAGTGCGTAGGTACGACCAGACCCCCTCAATTAGGTCCCTCTGGGAGGTTCAGGGAGCTTAGACCCCAGCTTGGGGTTCCCTGCGTTGCACCACCCAGCCCCAACCGAAACTCAACTCAAAACTCCTCCCGCTGCTCCTCTCCTTTGTTCAGTCTCCCGGGCAGAAGGTGTTAATTCTCCCCACCCCCGTTCCTGGCTCAGGTTACAGCTCAGGTAGCTTCCTTCAAGGGAAGTCCCACATCCCCACTGCAACCCCCCTGCAACATTCCCAGGTCAAATCTGCCCTGCTCCCTGCTCCGTCACATCTCTCCCCCCTTCGAGACTGAACTGAGCGGGGTCATTCTGACCAGTGACCTGGGGAAGTTCAGGGCTCCCTCTCCGGGACAATGCGTCCGCTATCAGGTTGTCACGTCCCTTCACATGGACCATGTCCATGTCATAATCCTGCAGGAGCAGGCTCCATCTCAGGAGCTTGGCGTTGGCTCCTTTCATCTGGTGCAGCCAGGTCAGGGGAGAGTGGTCGGTGTGCACGGTGAAGTGACGCCCAAAGAGATATGGCTCTAGTTTCTTGAGGGCCCACACCATGGCCAGGCATTCCTTCTCGATGGCCGCGTAGTTCTGCTCCCGGGGTAGCAACTTCTTGCTCAGATACACGATGGGGTGTCTCTCCCCCTTTTCATCCTCCTGCATTAACACCGCCCCCAGTCCTGTGTCTGAGGCATCGGTGAACACCATAAAGGGCTTGTCAAAGTCTGGGTTTGCCAGAACTGGGCCACTGACCAGAGCCTCCTTCAGCGCCCGGAGAGCCTCCTGGCACTCCTCGGTCCAGACCACTTTGTCTGGCTTCCCCTTCTTGCACAGCTCAGTGATGGGGGCGGGCTATGGCGCTAAAGTGGGGCACGAACCTCCGATAGTACCCTGCCATCCCAATAAAGGCTTGGACCTGCTTTTTGGTTTGAGGAGCGGGCCAGTCTCTGATCACCTCCACTTTGGCTGGTTCCGGCTTTAGGCAGCCGCTTCCCACCCGGTGGCCTAGGTAGGATACCTCAGCCATCCCCACCTTGCACTTCTCCGGTTTTACGGTCAGCCCAGCCTTCTGGAGTCGGTCCAGCACTTGTCTAACCTGGGATATGTGGTCCTCCCAGGTCTGGCTAAAGACACAGATGTCATCGATATACGCCACGGCAAAACTCTCCATCCCCCTCAGTAGCTGATCCACCAGGCGCTGGAAGGTGGCCGGCGCTCCCTTGAGGCCGAAGGGCAGGGTCAGGAACTCATAGAGCCCCAGAGGGGTGACAAAGGCCGATTTCAGCCTGGCATCTGCATCCAGCGGCACTTGCCAATAGCCCTTTGTAAGATCCATGGTGGTAAGGTACCGAGCACCTCCCAGCTTGTCTAGGAGCTCGTCCGGCCTGGGCATGGGGTAGGCATCGGCTACAGTGATGGCATTGAGCTTCCGATAGTCCACACAGAACCGGATCGACCCGTCCTTTTTGGGGACCAGCACCACCGGCGAGGCCCAAGGGCTGGAAGACGGCTGGATCACCCCCAAAGCCAGCATGTCATTGACCTCTCTTTCCAGGTCCTGAGCAGTTTTCCCTGTGGCTCGGAAGGGGGAGCATTTTATAGGCGGGTGCGATCCTGTCTGCACCCGGTGGACAGTCAGATTAGTGCGTCCAGGCTGGTTGGAAAACAGCTGCTGGTACAGATGCAGCACCCCTCCGATCTCAGCTCGCTGGGCAGGGGTTAGCCGATCAGAGAGGGGAATTGCTTCCAGGGGGAAGCCAACTCTTGTCCCAGGGAATAGATCTACTAAAGGGTCATCTCCCTGCCCCTCCCACTGTCCACACACGGCCAACACCATATTCCCCCTGTCATAATATGGCTTCATCATATTCACATGGTACACCCGGTGGTGGTGTGCCCGGTTCGACAGCTCCACCACATAGTTTACCTCGTTTAGTTGCTTGACAACCTTGAAGGGCCCTTCCCAGGCGGCCTGGAGTTTGTTTTTCCTCACGGGGATGAGGACCATCACCTGATCCCCAGTGGCGAAGGCGCGGGCCCGTGCTGTGCGGTCATACCAGACCTTCTGCTTCCTCTGGGCTCTGGCCAGATTCTCCCTGGCCAGGCCCATGAGCTCGGCAAGTCGTTCCCGGAAGGTCAGGACATACTCCACCACCGACTCTCCGTCAGGAGTGGCCTTCCCCTCCCATTCGTCTCTCATCAGGTCCAGGGGCCCCCTTACCCGCCTTCCATATAGCAGTTCGAAAGGCGAAAACCCGGTAGACTCCTGGGGTACCTCCCTGTACGCAAACAGCAGGTGAGGTAAGTACTTGTCCCAGTCCTGCGGGTGCTGATTCATAAATGTTTTCAGCATCATTTTTAGCGTCCCATTGAACCTCTCCACCAGCCCATTGGATTGGGGGTGATATGCTGAGGCCCAGTTGTGCCGGACCCCACATCTCTCCCACAAGCACCGGAGTAGGGCCGACATGAAGTTGGACCCTTGGTCCGTCAAGACTTCCTTGGGGAACCCCACTCGGCTGAAAATGGTCAGCAGCGCATCCGCCACAGTGTCTGCTTCAATGGACGATAAGGGCACTGCCTCGGGGTAGCGGGTGGCGAAATCTACCACCACCAGGATGTATTTCTTCCCAGACCGGGTCGTCTTGCTGAGAGGTCCCACTATGTCCATGGCCACCTTCTGGAAAGGCTCCTCTATGATGGGCAAAGGTCTCAATGCTGCCTTCCCCTTGTCCCGGGCCTTCCCCACCCTCTGGCAGGGGTCACAGGATCGGCAGTACTGCCGGACGTTGGTGAAGACCCCGGGCCAGTAAAAGTTCTGTAGCAGCCTCTGCCTGGTGCGCCGGATCCCCTGGTGCCCTGCGAGAGGGATGTCATGGGCCAGGTACAGTAGCTTGTGGCGAAACTTCTGGGGAACCACCAGCTGCCTCCTGATCCCCCACGACTCCACTTCCCCCGGGGGAGCCCACTCTCGGTACAGGAACCCCTTCTCCCACAGGAACCTCTCCTTGCATCCTCTCCTCATGGTCTGTACCACACTGAGGTCAGCCAGGCCCCTTAGCTTCCGCAGGGAGGGGTCCTTCTGCAACTCGGCCTGGAACTCGGCGGCTGGGGAAGGGATGGGGACCTGCTCCCTCTCGTCGGCTGGGTCGGAAGCCCCAGCCACCCCGTGGCCTGTCCTTGGGTGTTCCCTCCCCACCCGGGAAGGGTTCGGTGCCTCCGGTGGGACATCCTTCCCAAGGTCAGGGCGTAGTGCCCCTCGCCGGCTCTGGCTACGGGTCACGACTAAGGCAGTCTGGGGGCTGCTTGGCCAGTCCTCTAGGTCCCCCCCCATCAACACCTCAGTGGGCAAATGGTGGTGCACTCCCACGTCCTTGGGGCCCTCCTTGGCCCCCCATTTCAGATGTACCCTCGCTACGGGAACCTTGAATGGGGTCCCGCCCACCCCGGTCAGGGTCAGGAAGGTGTTGGGCACCACCCGATCTGGGGCCACCACCTCGGGCCGGGCCAGTGTCACCTCTGCGCCCGTGTCCCAGTATCCATAAACTTTCTTCCCATCCACCTCCAGGGGAACAAGGCACTCGCTCCGCAGGGACAGCCCCGCGCCAACCCTGTAAACGGAGAACTTTGAATCCGGAGCATCTGGCCCCCCAGAGAAGCTGGCCGGGGGCCCTTCTCTCTCTTGAGCAGTTGATAAGCTGCCAGCCCCTCTTGCGTGGGAAGCCTGCCCCTCGTCCGTCTGGGCCTCTACCAAGTTAACCCGGTGCGGGTTCCGTCTGCTCAGTCTGTCCTTGAGCTTGGGGCACTGGGCCCGAACGTGGCCTCTTCGGCCGCAGTAATAGCAGCTCAGGTCCCGTGGGTCCCCTCGAGCCGGTCGGTTGTCCCTGATGCTGGGCATTCCCCGTGGGAGGGGATTCCCCATATTCCCCCTTTGGGAGGTCCCAGGGTGACTCTCTCTCTGCATCGCGGCGGGCCTGTTCCTTTGGGGCTCCTCCCTGCCACCCCCTGACCGGCTCTTTACAAACTCATCAGCCAGCTGCCCGGCGTGTCGCGGGTTCTCTGGCTTTCTGTCCACCAACCACAGCCTCAGGTCAGATGGGCACCGCTCATACAGTTGCTCCAGTACCAGCAGTTTAATCAGGTCCTCCTTCGTCTGGGCCCCACCAGCCCACTTGCTGGCGTATCTTTCCATGCGGACGGCTAGTTGCAGATATGAGATCTCAGGGGTTTTATCTTGACTCCGGAACCTTTCCGGTACATCTCAGGAGTCAGCCCAAACTCACGTAGCAGGGCCTTTTTGAATAGTTCGTAGTCCCCTTTCTCTGCCTCTCCCAGTTGGCGGTACAATGCCACGGCTTTGGGGTCCAGTAAGGGGGTAAGGACCCGGAGTCTGTCCGCGGGATCAACCCGGTGCAGCTCGCAGGCCGTCTCAAAGGCCTCCAGGAAGTCATCCATGTCCTCCCCCTCCTTGTATGGGGCCATGATGCACTTATCAAAGCTCCGTGCAGTCCTGGGTCCCCCCTCACTCACCGCAGCCGGGGGTTCACTGCCCTTCAATCTCGCCAGTTCCAGGTCATGCTGTCTCTGTCTCTCATTCTCCTGTCTCTGTCTCTCTTTCTCCTCCCGTTCATGCTGTCTCTGTTGTTCACGATCCTCCAGCTCTCTCAGTTTTAGCTCTTTCTCCCATTCCAGCCAATTTCGCTCCACGGATGCCGAACGTCGCCGGGAGGATCCTCTGCTGGCCGGGGGGGGCCACGGCGCCTTCGGTATTTGCTGGGCTCCTCCCCCCCCTTCCCCTAGGCATAGGAAGGAGGGGTCTTGGGAAGCCCTCAGCAGCCGGCTGACCACTCCCAGCTGGGACAGACACTGGTGCCTGCGCTGCATTTGCCAGGCTGCTTCCCTGAGACACAGGGAGCAGTTCATTTGCTCGATCTTCCGCCTCCAGCTGGGCAATGAGCTGTTCTTTGGTGAGCCTCCCAATGCGCAGCCCCCTCTGCTTGCACAGCTCCACCAGGTCGCTCTTAAGCCGCTTGGCATACATCTTCCTGCTGGCCACTCACCGGCCTGTGTGCTCACAGCTCCCCACAGTTCCCAGGGGGCCCCCTAGTGTGCCAGCCCTTCTCGAGGTCACCACCTCTCTGCCAGGGTCGAGCTGCAGACTCCTCCGCCCCTGGGACCACTCGCTGCGATCCCCCCGGGGGACCCTGTTACTGCAAAAGTCCTTCTCGCTGGTCACACACTCCCAGGGGTAATAACCGTCTCTCTCCCACTCTTCAGCCGGCCTGGTCCCCGTCAATCCCCCTTCGTTTTACTGCTCCCCAGTCACTTACTGCAGGAAGCGCCGTCCACGGGGTGCAGTAGATCCCGCCGCTGCCACCAGTTGTTGCGGAGTGTGGGGGAGTCAGGGCCCTGCACCCCTCTTCCCAAGATT
Source organism: Malaclemys terrapin pileata (assembly GCF_027887155.1). Taxonomy (NCBI): domain Eukaryota; kingdom Metazoa; phylum Chordata; order Testudines; family Emydidae; genus Malaclemys; species Malaclemys terrapin. The sequence continues at coordinate 20,688,281 of NC_071525.1, read as the reverse complement.
CACTGCGACTCTCAACCAGCCAGTAAAGCAGAAGGTTTATTTAAGGACAGGAACACAGTCTCAAGCAGAGCGTGTAGGTACGACCAGACCCCCTCAATTAGGTCCCTCGGGGAGGTTCAGGGAGCTTAGACCCCAGCTTGGGGTTCCCTGCGTTGCACCACCCAGCCCCAACCGCAAACTAAACTCCCCAACTCCTCCCGCTGCTCCTCTCCTTTGTTCAGTCTCCCGGGCAGAAGGTGTTAATTCTCCCCACCCCCGTTCCTGGCTCAGGTTACAGCTCAGGTAGCTTCCTTCAAGGGAAGTCCCACATCCCCACTGCAACCCCCCTGCAACATTCCCAGGTCAAATCTGCCCTGCTCCCTGCTCCGTCACAGGGGGTGTCAGGCAGGGGGGTGTCAGGCGGGGGGATGGGGGTGTCAGGCAGGGGGGTGTCAGGCGGGGGGAGTCTGCAACCCCCCCGCCCCGTTCGCTGCCCCCCGTGGTAGCACCCAGGTAATTGCTTTTGTCTGGGCGGACTGGCCTAGGGGGTGCAGGGACCCCGGCGCGGGGGTTTCCGAGGGACGGCAGGTCGTTGCGTCTCTGTGGCCGGTGTGTGTGTGGGGCTGTGATCACAGCGCGGGGGGGCTGGCTGTGGGGGGAACAGGGGCGGAGGCGCCGCAGGGCTGCGGAAACGGGGGGGCAGGGAGGGTACCCGGGGGGAGGACGTATCAGTGGCGTGAGGGGGTCACAGAGGGGACGTGGACAGGGGGCGGGGGGGGATTCGCATTGTGGAGCCTGTCGGGGAGATGCTGGGGGAAGCGACACACAGGCCGGGGGAGGGGGCTGGATCGGGGCCCCGTGCGTGTGTGTGGGTCCCTGGACAGCCCCCGCCCCCCCACGGGGACACCCCACCCACACAGCTCGGCAACCCCCAACTGCTCCTTGCGGACCTGGGCGGCCCCCCCCCGCCAGCCGCTGTCCAGCCGGCCCCACGCGTGTTCGCGGGGGGGGGGGGTGTCGCTGCTTTTCCCCCCCGCTCCGGGGGCGGAGGCGCCTTGTCACTCGCGCCGGCTCCACGGACGTGTCCGCGCCGCTGCCCGGCGCTCGCCCGGGGGCCTCCCGCCGCCCGGTACGTTGTGGGGGGAGGGGAGCGGGCCCGGCCCGGCTCGGCCCGGCCTGGCTCGGCTCGGCTCCGGCGGGATCGATCCCGAGCGTAACAGCGCAGCCATCGACCCGCCGGCTGCGATCGATCCGGGGCCGGGGAGGGGGAGACCCGGTGGGTGGGGAACGAGGGAGTGTGAAAGGACACAGAGGGAGGGAGAGGGGGACCTGGTGTGTGGGGAACGAGGGAGTGTGGAAGGACGAAGAGGGAGGGAGAGGGGGACCCAGTTCGAGGGGAACGAGGGAGTGTGGAAGGACGCAGAGGGAGGGAGAGAGGGGGGGACATGGTGAGTGGGGAACGAGGGAGTGTGGAAGGACGCCGAGGGAGAGAGGGGGACCCGGTGGGTGGGGAATGAGGGAGTGTGGAAGGACGCAGAGGGAGGGAGAGTGGGACTCGGTGTGTGGGGAGCGAGGGAGTGTGGAAGGACGCAGAGGGAGGGAGAGAGGGGGGGACCTAGTGTGTGGGGAACGAGGGAGTGTGGAAGGACGCAGAGGGAGGGAGGGAGGGGGGGGACCTGGTGTGTGGGGAACGAGGGAGTGTGAAGGACACCGAGGGAGAGAGAGTGGGACCCGGTGTGTGGGGAACAAGGGAGTGTGGAAGGACGCAGAGGGAGGGAGAGAGGGGGGGACCTAGTGTGTGGGGAACGAGGGAGTGTGGAAGGACGCAGAGGGAGGGAGAGGGGGACCCGGTGTGTGGGGAACGAGGGAGTGTGGAAGGACGCAGAGGGAGGGAGAGAGGGGGGGACCCGGTGTGTGGGGAACGAGGGAGTGTGGAAGGACACAGAGGGAGGGAGAGGGGGACCCGGTGTGTGGGGAACGAGGGAGTGTGGAAGGACGCAGAGGGAGGGAGGGGGGGGGACCTGGTGCGTGGGGAATGAGGGAGTGTGGAAGGACGCTGAGGGAGGGAGAGTGGGACCTGGTGTGTGGGGAATGAAGGAGTGTGGAAGGACACCGAGGGAGAGAGGGGGGGACCCGGTGCATGGGGAACGAGGGAGTGTGGAAGGACATCGAGGGAGGGAGAGGAGGACCCGGTGGGTGGGGAACGAGGGAGTGCGGAAGGACACCGAGGGAGAGAGGGGAGGACCCGGTGGGTGGGGAACGAGGGAATCTGGAAGGACACCAAGGGAGGGAGAGGGGGACCTGGTGTGTGGGGAACGAGGGAGTGTGGAAGGACGAAGAGGGAGGGAGAGGGGGACCCAGTGTGAGGGGAATGAGGGAGTGTGGAAGGACACAGAGGGAGGGAGAGGGGGACCCGGTGTGTGGGGAACGAGGGAGTGTAGAAGGATGCAGAGGGAGGGAGAGTGGGACCTGGTGCGTGGGGAACGAGGGAGTGTGGAAGGACGCCGAGGGCGGAGGGACCCGGTGCGTGGGGAAGGAGGGAGTGTGGAAGGACGCAGAGGGAGAGAGGGGAGGACCCGGTGGGTGGGGAACGAGGGAATCTGGAAGGACACCAAGGGAGGGAGAGGGGGACCTGGTGTCTGGGGAACGAGGGAGTGTGGAAGGACGAAGAGGGAGGGAGAGGGGGACCCAGTGCGAGGGGAATGAGGGAGTGTGGAAGGACACAGAGGGAGGGAGAGGGGGACCCGGTGTGTGGGGAACGAGGGAGTGTAGAAGGACGCAGAGGGAGGGAGAGTGGGACCTGGTGCGTGGGGAACGAGGGAGTGTGGAAGGACGCCGAGGGCGGGGGGACCCGGTGCGTGGGGAAGGAGGGAGTGTGGAAGGACGCAGAGGGAGGGAGATAAAGGGGGACCTGGTGGGTGGGGAACGAGAGAGTGTGGAAGGACGCTGAGGGAGGGAGAGAGGGGGGGACCCGGTGCGTGGGGAGCGAGGGTGTGTGGAAGGACGCAGAGGGAGAGGGGGACCTGGTGTGTTAGGAATGAGGGAGTGCGGAAGGACGCTGAGGGAGGGAGAGTGGGACCCGGTGCGTGGGGAGCGAGGGAGTGTGGAAGGATGCAGAGGGAGGGAGAGAGGGGGGGACCCGGTGTGTGGGGAACGAGGGAGTGTGGAAGGACGCTGAGGGAGGGAGAGTGAGATCCGGTACATGGGGAACGAGGGAGTGTGGAAGGACGCCGAGGGAGGGAGAGAGGGGGGGGACCTGGTGAGTGGGGAACGAGGGAGTGTGGAAGGACGCTGAGGGAGGGGGGGGACCCGGTGCATGGGGAACGAGGGAGTGTGGAAGGACGCTGAGGGAGGGAGAGGGGGTGGACCTGGTGTGTGGGGAACGAGGGAGTGTGGAAGGACGCTGAGAGAGGGAGAATGGGACCCGGTGGGTGGGGAACGAGGGAGTGTGGAAGGACACCGAGGGAGAGAGGGGGGGACCCGGTGCATGGGGAATGAGGGAGTGTGGAAGGACGCCGAGGGAGGGAGAGAGGGGGGGACCTGGTGTGTGGGGAACGAGGGAGTGCGGAAGGACACCGAGGGAGGGGGGGGACCCGGTGCATGGGGAACGAGGGAGTGTGGGAGGACGCAGAGGGACGGCAGGGGGAGCGCTGGGCCATGGGGGGCTGAGATGCAGGGGGAGGGAATGGGACAGGGACTGGACTGGGGGCAAGTGAGGGGAGTTCTGGCCAAAGGGGGTCCTGGGGCCGGGGGTGGGGGGTCAGGACAGAGCAGGCTGGGAGACCAGACACGAGATGGTGAGAAGGGTCCATGACTGGGATGGTGGGGGTGGGAAAGTTCTGGGTCTGGGACGTTGGGTGTGGGACGTCTCCGGAGTTGGAACATTGGAGGTGGAAAGATTCCGGGTCTGGAACATTGGGGTTGGAAGATTCTGGGGATGGAATTTTGGGGGTGGGAAGATTTGGGGCTGCAACATTGGGGCTGGAAGATTCCATGACTAGAACATTGGGGATGGGAAGGTTCCGGGGCTGGAACGTTGGGGCTGGAAGACTCCATGACTAGAAAAGTGGGGGTGGAAAGGTTCCAGGTCTGGAACGTTGGAGGTGGGAAGATTCCGGGTCTGGAATGTTGGAGCTGGAAGGTTCCATGACTAGAACAGTGAGGGTGGGAAGGTTCCGGGGCTGGAAGATTCCGGGGCTGGAATGTTGGAGCTGGAAAGTTCCATGACTAGAACAGTGAGGGTGGGAAGGTTCCAAGGCTGGAAGATTCCGGGGCTGGAATGTTGGAGCTGGAAAGTTCCATGACTAGAACCGTGGGGGTGAGAAGGTTCCGGGGCTGAAAGGTTCCGGGGCTGAAAGTTTCCGGGGCTGGAATGTTGGAGCTGGAAAGTTCCATGACTAGAACAGTGAGGGTGGGAAGGTTCCGGGGCTGAAAGGTTCCGAGGCTGGAATGTTGGAGCTGGAAAGTTCCATGACTAGAACAGTGAGGGTGGGAAGGTTCGGGGCTGGAAGGTTCCGGGGCTGGAATGTTGGAGCTGGAAGGTTCCATGACTAGAACAGTGGGGGTGAGAAGGTTCCGGGGCTGGAATGTTGGAGCTGGAAAGTTCCATGACTAGAACAGTGAGGGTGGGAAGGTTCGGGGCTGGAAGGTTCCGGGGCTGGAATGTTGGAGCTGGAAGGTTCCATGACTAGAACAGTGGGGGTGGGAAGGTTCCGGGGCTGGATGACATAGGAGTGAGGGACTGAACTGTTTGCACTTTGGGGTATCCCTTTCCTCAGCCAATCGCCCGGCTCCTCGGTGGCGCCCCCCACCCTGTCCTCGGCCCCGAGCCCAGAGGTCAGAGCAGCCTGGCAGGGGTGGGCGAGAGAGAGTGGGGGGGGCGTCTCTCTCCTCATCAGCATTTAATGAGGTCGGAAGTGGAGACACTTAATGAAGTTTAATGGAGTTTTAATTAGCGTCAGCTCAGCTGGGACGGGCACCACCGAGGCCCTGTCTGCACTGCCCCCCCCCCACAGCCTCCAAACCCTCCCCCATGGGCCAGCCAGCTCCGGGGGCAGGGAACAGGGCACAGGACCTCTCCCCTCTAGGGGGCGCTCGCCCCAATCTGCCCCAGGGTGGGGACTGGCACGGGGGGGGGGGGGGGGGGCAGCTCCCATCCGGCCCCATCTGATGCTTGTTCAGTGGCCGACCCGTGATGGGGGTTCACCAGGACTCAGCCACCCACACCCAGCCTCCAAAGGCAGCAGGCCGGGCTGTGTGGCCCCCCATGTCTGTAGCCTTGTGTTGGTAACGGGAGGGGGCTCCCGTGACCCCCCCGACCCCACTCCCGGCCCCCTGAGGGGACAGTGTCCATTCTCGCAGCGGGGACGCGGGGCTGACGGACAGCTCTGCCAATCGGCCAAATTGGGTGGGGGGAGGGGGGCCGGGAGCCACACGGAGACTGGGTGGAGACTCCAGTTGTGGGGGTGAAAGGGGATGGCTGGGGGGGAGGGAGCAGCCCTCGTTCCTGCCTCCTTATCACCATCTACCCCCCCCCCCAGCTGAGCCAGGGGCCTTGGCGTTCTGAGCTTCCCCACAGTGGTGCACTGCTAGGGTTGGGATTGAGGGGTATTGGCAGAGCAGCGGGGTCTAGTGGTTAGAGCAGGGGGCTGGGAGCCAGGACTCCTGGGTTCTCTCCCCGGGTCTGGGAGGGGACTGGTGGTTAGCGCGGGAGGGGGAGGGGGGCTGGGAGCCAGGTTCCTGGGTTCTCTCCCTGGCTCTGGGAGGGGAGTGGGGTCTAGTGGTTAGCACAGGGTGGGCTGGGAGCCAGGGCTCCTGGCTTCTCTCCCCGGCTCTGGGAGGGGAGTGGGGGCTGGGAGCCAGGACTCCTGGGTTCTCTCCCCGCTCTTTCTGTGTGACCTTGGGCAATCCCATTCCCTTTGGCTCTTTCTCCATCTCCCCCCATGCGGCTGGCGTGTCTGCGCTGAACCTGCTCCTCTCCTGATGGTTTAATTCTCTCCCGGCTTGTACCAGGGGGTGAGTCCCCCCAGTTCTGGGCCTCGATCCCTAAGGGGGGGAGCAGACCGCTGAGCCTTGTGCAGTCGTGACCTGTGGTGCTGGAGGGCTCAGGAAGGCAGACGGCGCTGGGGGGGGGGCATGCAATGGGCTGGCTCGTCAGAGCCGGCGGCCCCCCCTGCCGCCCCCCCCGCGGCTCATCGATCGGCAGCCGAGACATTGAATCATTCCCCACGGCAGCCCTGGCGGGGGGACGGGGGGACACGACTGGGGCTGATGGACGATGCCCCTCAGGAACAGCCCCCCCAGCTGCCTCCCGTCCCCCCCTTCACACCCAGCCAATCATTCACCTGCTGTTTTCTCCCTCCCCCCATCTTCCTGGCCTTTCCCCGCTGCTCCCATCCCTGCCTCCGCTCCCCCCGCAGTGAATTTGGGCCCCCACCCTGGTACTGGTGAGAATTCTTTGCACTGGAAATGCAAATGTCAGCATGGCGCCCTCTGTGTGCAGAGAACTAGTGTGGGGCCTACAATATTGGGTCTCTCACACACTGTGCCCCCTGGCAGGGCTGTGGGAGGGGAGACTGAGGGGGCAGAAAAGGGATATGTGTGCGAGGTCAGGAGGAGGTGCAGATGAGTGTGCAAGGCCAGGGGAAGGGATAGGTGAGTGTGTATGGCCAGGGGAAGAGGCAGGCAAGTGTGCGAGGGCAGGGGAAGGTGCAGATGAGTGTGCAAGTCCAGGGGAAGAGGCAAGCGAGTGTGCAAGGGCAGGGGAAGAGGCAGGCGAGAGTGCACGTCCAGGGAAAGATGCATGTGAGTGTGCAAGTCCAGGGGAAGGGATAGGTGAGTGTGTATGGCCAGGGGAAGAGGCAGGTGAGTGTGCAAGGGCAGGGGAAGAGGCAGGCGAGTGTGCAAGTCCAGGGGAAGAGACAGGCGAGTGTGCGAGGGCAGGCAGACGCACACAGATGTGCAAACGGAAGATGTCCCCCGCCAGGCCCCTTCGCTGGGTCTGGCCCAGCTTGGGGTGAGGCCGAGGGGCCGGGTCGCACCCTCGCCCACATCGCCCCCTGCTGGGGGAGAGCCTGCGTTCACCCACGCCTAGGCCCAGCCCCATGCCTGGGCATGGTCCCACCTACGCCTGTGCCCCACCTCCTCCCAGTCCTCCGCTCCTGCCCCTACTCCGATCTCCAGGGAGTGTCCCTGGCCCTTCCCTCCTAATCCCCATCCCCCCAGCCCCAGGGAGCATCCCCCGGCCCTTTCCCCCTAACCCCCGTCCCCCCATCCCCGGGGAGCATCCCCCGGCCCTTCCCCATCGCCCCCGGCCCCCCCAGCCCCAGGGAGCATCCCCCGGCCCTTTCCAATCGCCCCCACCCCCCCATCCTCGGGGAGCATCTCCCGGCCCTTTCCCATCGCCTCCGGCCCCCCCAGCCCCAGGGAGCATCCACCGGCCCTTTCCCATCGCCCCCGGCCCCCCCATCCCCGGGGAGCATGCCCCGGCCCTTTCCCATCGCCCCCGTCCCCCCATCTCCGGGGAGCATCTCCCGGCCCTTCCCCCTTACCCCCATCCCCCCATCCCCGGGGAGCATCTCCCGGCCCTTCCCCCTTCCCCCCATCCCCGGGGAGCATCCCCCGGCCCTTCCCCTAACCCCCGGCCCCCCATCCCCGGGGAGCATCCCCCGGCCCTTCCCCCTAACCCCCGGCCCCCCATCCCCGGGGAGCATCCCCCGGCCCTTCCCCATCGCTCCCGTCCCCCCATCCCCGGGGAGCATCCCCCGGCCCTTCCCTCTTACCCCCGTCCCCCCCATCCCCGGGGAGCATCCCCCGGCCCTTCCCCTAACCCCCGTCCCCCCCATCCCCGGGGAGCGTCCCCCGGCCCTTCCCCTAACCCCCGTCCCCCCATCCCCGGGGAGCGTCCCCCGGCCCTTCCCCTAACCCCCGTCCCCCCATCCCCGGGGAGCGTCCCCCGGCCCTTCCCCTAACCCCCGGCCCCCCATCCCTGGGGAGCGTCCCCCGGCCCTTCCCCTAACCCCCGGCCCTCCATCCCCGGGGAGCATCCTCACGCCCTCACCTCTTGTCCCGCACAGCCCCACCAACACCCCCCTCAGGCCTCCTCCCTGCCCCCAGCCCCTGTCAATGCTCCCCAGACCCTGCAGCACCTCTCCCCCAGCCTGCCCATAGCGCCCATGGGCCCCACAGCCTCTGATGCTCCCCCACAACGCCTCCCCCAGCCCCCCCACCTCGACAGCCGCCAGCCCCCCTGACTCCCCAGCCGCTTCCAGCCCCCCAGGCTGACCCCTGGATGGGGGAGGGATAAGGCTGGGGGGGGCTCACTGAGAGATGGGAACAGGGGAGTCTGAGGTGCCCCGCACCCCTGACCCGCAGGCCCTGCCGGGCCGGAGCCAGGTGTGACCCCGTCTCTGCAGGGCCAGGGGGTGGGTTGGGGGGCTGGGGCGGGTTGGGGGTGGGTGGGTGTGAATGTTCACGGGGTTCTGCTGCCCCCTGGTGGACAGAAGCTGAGGCGCAGGTGCTGCCTGAGTGGTTGCTGTGAGTGCCAGACCCAGGGCAGACTATGTGTGTCAGAGCCAGGGGCCCCGTCGCACGCGGGGTGGGCGTGTGTCCGTGTTGGGTCCCTGTCGCACGCGAGGTGGGCGTGTGTCCGTGTCAGGAGCCCTGTTGCACGTGGGGTGGGCATGTGTCCGTGTCGGGGCCCCATCGCACGCTGGGTGGGCGTGTGTCCTTGTTGGGAGCCCCGTCGCACGCAGGGTGGGCATGTGTCCGTGTCGGGGCCCCATCGCACGCTTGGTATGTGCTTCTGTGCGACGGGACCTGTCGCACACCAAGTGTATTTGTGTCTCTTTCAGGGGCCCTGTTGCATGCCAGGTGTGCATGTGTCTGTGCCAGGAGCTCTGTCGCACGTGGGTGTACATGTGTCTGTGCCAGGAGCTCTGTCGCACGCGGGTGTATGTGAGCTCTGTTGCACGTGGGTGTACGTGTGTGCTGTGTGCCCTCTCGCACATGGGTGTACGTGTGTCTGTGCCAGGAGCTCCGTCGCACGCGGGTGTACGTGTGTCTGTGCCAGGAGCCCTGTCGCACGCAGGTGTACGTGTGTCTGTGCTGTGGGCCCTGTCGCACGCTGGGTGTGCTGTGTCTGTGCCAGGAGCCCTGTTGCACGCGGGTGTATGTGTGTCTGTGCCAGGAGCTCTGTCGCATGCAGGTGTACGTGTGTCTGTGCCAGGATCTCTGTCGCACGTGGGCGTGCCTGTGTCTGTGCCAGGAGCTCTGTCGCACACGGGTGTATGTGAGCTCTGTTGCATGTGGGTGTACGTGTGTGCTGTGGGCCCTGTTGCACGCTGGGTGTGCCTGTGTCTGTGCCAGGAGCTCAGTCGCATGCGGGTGTACGTGTGTGCTGTGGGCCCTGTCGCACGCTGGGCGTATCTGTGTCTGTGCCATGAGCCCTGTCGCACGCTGGGCGTGCCTGTGACTGTGCCAGGAGCCCTGTCGCACGCTGGGCGTGCCTGTGACTGTGCTGTGGGCCCTGTTGCACGCTGGGCGTGTCTGTGTCTGTGCCAGGAGCCCTGTCGCACTCTGGGCCTGCCTGTGTCTGTGCCAGGAGCCCTGTCGCACGCTGAGCGTGCCTGTGTCTGTGCCAGGAGCCCTGTCGCACGCTGAGCGTGCCTGTGTCTGTGCCAGGAGCCCTGTCGCACGCGGGTGTACGTGTGTCTGTGCCAGGAGCCCTGTCGCACGCTGGGCGTGCCTGTGTCTGTGCTGTGGGCCCTGTCGCACGCTGGGTGTGCCTGTGTCTGTGCTGTGGGCCCTGTCGCACGCTGGGCGTGTCTGTGTCTGTGCCAGGAGCCCTGTCGCACGCGGGTGTACGTGTGTCTGTGCCAGGAGCCCTGTCGCACGCTGGGTGTGCCTGTGTCTGTGCCAGGAGCCCTGTCGCACGCTGGGCGTGCCTGTGTCTGTGCCAGGAGCCCTGTCGCACGCTGAGCGTGCCTGTGTCTGTGCCAGGAGCTCGTCGCACGCTGGGCATGCCTGTGTCTGTGCCAGGAGCTCTGTCGCACGCTGGGCGTGCCTGTGTCTGTGCCAGGAGCTCGTCGCACGCTGGGCGTGCCTGTGTCTGTGCCAGGAGCTCGTCGCATGGGGGTGTTTTCCTCACCCCTCGCCTCCCCTGCAATTTCCTCCCAGCTGCTTCCTGTTGCCCGCGTTCCCCCTGCCCCCCCACGTGCTCCTTCCCTCTCTCCTCCTTGGGGGGGGGCTGGGAACTCCCCCCTGCTCTGCCCCTCCCCGTCACACCCCTCCTCGCCCCGCCGGGCAACACGCTGCCGGGCCCAGGCAGCCGAGCTCCCCCCGCCATGGTGAACCCCGACAGGTGGATGCCAGGTAGGGGGTGGGGAGAGGAGCAGGGGGCAGGGCTGGGGGGTGGGTCAGTTCCCCCTGCCTGGGTTCCCTCTGCGTCTGGCTCTGTTCATGGGCTCGGGGGACTCCCAGCAGGGGGTGCTGTGGGGAGCAGGGCAGGGCTGGTTGTGGGGTGTGGGGCACTGGCCGTGGGGGGAGACTGGCCATGTGGTGGGGAAGCACTGGCTATGGGGGTCACTGGCTGTGGGGGTGCTGGCTGTGGGGTGCTGACTGTGGGGTGGGGGCGCTGGCCATGGGAGGCTGGCCGTGGGGTGGGGGCACTGGCCGTGGGGGTGCTGGCTGTGGGGTGGGGGCGCTGGCCATGGGGGGCTGACTGTGGGGGGGCCCTGCCCGTGGGGCGCTGACCGTGGGGTGGGACGCTGGCTGTGGGGGACTGGCTGTGGGGTGGGGGCTCCGGCTGTGGGGGGCTGACTGTGGGGGGGGCCCTGCCTGTGGAGCGCTGGCCGTGGGGTGGGACGCTGGCTATGGGGGACTGGCCGTGGGGGGCTGACTGTGGGGAGGGCATTGCCTGTGGGGGGCCGTCTGGTTCCATGGGGTATTTTTAGCCTGGGTTTCAGTAAATCGGAGGCTTTTTTAAACCGGCTAAAAATGCGAAAGGGAAACAAATAGGAGAAGTGAAAGTGCTGGGGGGGCTTTGCCAGGCCCAGCCCCCCAGCCCGGCCGGGCGCTCACGCACAGCAGTGCCCAGCCCCCCAGCCCGGCCGGGCGCTCACGCACAGCAGGGCCCAGCCCCCCAGCCCGGCCGGGCGCTCACACACAGCAGTGCCCAGCCCCCCAGCCCGGCCGGGCGCTCACGCACAGCAGGGCCCAGCCCCCCAGCCCGGCCGGGCGCTCACACACAGCAGTGCCCAGCCCCCCAGCCCGGCCGGGAGCTCACGCACAGCAGGGCCCAGCCCCCCAGCCCGGCCGGGCGCTCACGCACAGCAGTGCCCAGCCCCCCAGCCCGGCCGGGAGCTCACACACAGCAGTGCCCAGCCCCCCAGCCCGGCCGGGAGCTCACGCACAGCAGGGCCCAGCCCCCCAGCCCGGCCGGGCGCTCACGCACAGCAGTGCCCAGCCCCCCAGCCCGGCCGGGCGCTCACACACAGCAGTGCCCAGCCCCCCAGCCCGGCCGGGCGCTGACACACAATAGCGCCCAGCCCCCCAGCCCAGGGCAACAGGGACAGACAGGCTTGTGTCCGGGGGGGTGGGGAGGCAGGACTCCCCCATTGCCCCCCCACCCCAGCTGGGCCCCCCGCGCAGTGGCAGGCAGTTCCGCAGGGCAGAGCCGTGAGGGAGAGGGGCTGGGTGGGGGGCGCAGGGGCTGCAGCAGGCTCATGCCGGGCCTGGAGTCCGAAGGCTGAAATCAGGCAGGGCTGGGGGGGACGATCCTGGCCCCCGGGCGGCCCCAGGGAGTGGAGGACGCTGACGGGGCCCAGAGAGCGAGACGATGGGGGATGGGGGGTTGAGGCTGTCACAGCTCGGGAATGTCAGGCCATGGCCTGTGGGACAGGCCCCCCGGCGTACCCTGCCCCCCAGCACCTGGACACAGTCCAGCCCCCCGGCGTACCCTGCCCCCCAGCACCTGGACACAGCCCAGCCCCCCAGCATACCCCACCCCCTGGCGTACCCTGCCCCCCCAGCACCTGGACACAGCCCAGCCCCCCAGCATACCCCACCCCCTGGCATACCCTGCCCCCCAGCACCTGGGCACAGTCCAGCCCCCCGGCGTACCCTGCCCCCCAGCACCTGGACACAGCCCAGCCCCCCAGCATACCCCACCCCCTGGCGTACCCTGCCCCCCCAGCACCTGGACACAGCCCAGCCCCCCAGCATACCCCACCCCCTGGCATACCCTGCCCCCCAGCACCTGGGCACAGTCCAGCCCCCCAGCATACCCCACCCCCTGGCGTACCCTGCCCCCTGGCGTACCCTGCCCCCCAGCACCTGGACACAGTCCAGCCCCCCAGCATACCCCACCCCCTGGTGTACCCTGCCCCCCGGCGTACCCTGCCCCCCAGCACCTGGACACAGTCCAGCCCCCCAGCATACCCCACCCCCTGGCGTACCCCACCCCCTGGCACTTGGATGCAGCCCATCCCCCTGCTGTACCCCAGCCCCCGGCACCAGACATGGTCCCGCCCCCTGTCCCCCCAGTCCCCAGGATCCCCAGCCTGGAGCCGCCCCCGCCCGCCTGTTTCGGGGTTTGTGCCGGTGACTCAGTCCCTCATGCAAATGAGGCAGCGAGCGGCTCCTGGCAGCCTGGGCTCCGGGCCCACTTGGTCCCGGGGCTGCAAAGCCAGGCGAGCAGGCAGGAGCTGGGGGGCCGTGTCTGCGGCCTGGGGGGCAGGGACCCCCTCGGACTGGCCGGAGGGCGAGCAGGCAGCGTGGACAGGCAGGGGTTAAATTCTCACCCTGGAGGTAATTCCTGGGGGGAGGGTAGCGTAGGGGGGAGCAGGGTTGGGCGGAGGGGGGAGTTGGCTGGGTTGTGGGTCACCCCCAATGTGAGTTAGCGGGGGAGGGGCTGGGGAGGGAATCTGATGGGGGGGGGTAGGCTTCAGGTTTCCATCTGTGGGAGGGGGGAGCCCCAGCCTGAGAGCACCAAGTGGTGGAGGGGAAAGGGCCCATGTCGTCCCCCCCCCGCCAGGGCTGGCACCCCCTGGAGGGGACAGGCCCCATGTCCCATCCCCTCCCTCCCCGCCCCGGGGCTGGATCGGGGCCAATTCTGTGCCCCACCGCAGCGAAGGGACCCAGCCCCCACCTGGCCGGCCCCCCACCCGGACACAATCTCGGGCCTTGTCACTGAGCAGCCAACAGCGTGGGGAGGAGGGGGCCGGGAGCCAGGACGCCTGGGTTCTCTCCTGGCTCTGGGAGGTTAGGGGAGTGGGAGGGGGGAGCCAGGACGCCTGGGTCCCTGGCCCGGTTATTCATCGCTGCCCATCTCTCTCTCTAGAAATAAGAATGTCTAAGCCACTGGAGCTGGAGAAGGCACGAGTGGAGCCACATGGGGAGCACACAGGTACCCCCAAAACCCTGCTGGGGGCTGCCCCTCTGCCCCCCACAGAGCCGGCAAAGGGGGTCGGGGATGAGGCCCTTAGCAGGCCCTGTGGGTGCCCTGGTTTGGGGGGGCCAGTGGGGCGGGGGGCTGTGAGGGTTTGATCCCGCTTGGGGAGGCAGGAGACGAAGGTTCATTTTCTCTCTTGTTCCAGACACAGAACGAAACGGTCCCGACACAAACCACCAGGTGAGTGAGAAGGGGGAGTTCGGGGGGGGGGGCCGAGGGAGAGCCCGGTGTCGGGGGGAGCGTGGCAGGGTCCGGAGAGGTGGGGGGCTGGGGGAGCAGTGGAGTTGGGGGCGTACGGGGACCATGCAGGGCTAGGGGATCACGGTGGGGGGGGGGGCGCACTGGGGTCGTGGGGAGCACGGTGCAGGTGGGGGGAGCACAGTGGGGTTTTGGGGGGAATGGGGGCACAGGAGGGTCCCTATTCCCCCACTGACTCGAGGTCCCCCCATCTGTCGCAGACCCAGCAGAACAAACCAGCCCCATTCTCCCCGGCCCCCACCGGCCCCAGCCCCAAGGTAAGAGCCGTGCCTGGGGGGGCGGTGGGGGGCTGTGCCTGGCGGGGGCCATGCCTGGTTCCCAGGGGTTTTCACCCCCCCCCCCCCGTTCCTGTTTTCGCTCGGTTGGCTGCCTGCGGGCGATGACTCAGGGGGGTGGGGGTGGGGGGAAATCCCGGGGCCCCCGGGGCGGCAGCAAAACAGGAAGCGGCTCAGCGGGCGGGTGGGGGGGACGGGAGAACACGCGAGCGAGCGCCCCACCCCCCCGCCAGCCCTCCTCCACAAACTGGGGAGCTGAACCCCCCCCCGGTATCCCTGGTCCTGTCCCCCATCGCAGCTCCCCAGCCCTGCCCCCCAGATGGCCCCTCATGCCGGCGGGGCTGGGGGAGGGGATCTCCCCACCCAGCACCTCAGAGTTTCCAAGGGGGGGTGAGTCTGGCTCCGTCGGGGGAGGGAGAGATCAGCGTGAGAACGGCCCAGGCTGGCCCGGGGCCAAAAGCCTCCCCCCCAGCCAGGCCCCCTCTGACCCCCGACCCCCCACCACTCTGACCCCCCCACCAGGCCCCTCTCTGACCCCTGACCCCCCCACTCTGACCCCCATCAGGCCTCCCTGTGACCCCTAACCCCCCTCTGACCCCCAACCCCTTCACTCTAACCCCTCTGCCAGGCCCGCCCTGACTTCTGACCCCCCCACCAGGCCTCCCTGTGATCCCTGACCCCCCCTCTGACCCCCGATCCCTCCACTCCAACCCCTCTGCCAGGCCCCCTCTGCCTTCTGACCCTCCCATTCTGACCCCCAACCAGGCCTCCCTGTGACCCCTGACCCCCCCTGACTCCTGACGCCCCAATCTGAGCCCCCACCAGGTCTCCCTGTGACCCCTGACCCCCCGCCATGCCCCCCTCTGACTCCTGATCCCTCCGCTCTAACCCCCGCACCAGGCCTCGTCTGACCCCCCCCATACTAGGCCCCTGTTGTGACCCTTGACCCCCTGCCAATGCCCCGCTCTGCCCCCCCAGGGCCCTGCCCCCTGACCCGTCTCTCCTCTCCCCCAGATCAAGGCGGAGGACCCCACGCCCTGCCTCCAGCTCCAGCACCGGCCCCCCCCGGCCCAGCAGCCGCACCTGCCCCAGGCCCAGCTCATGTTAGCCGGCAGCCAGCTGGCCGGGGTGAGTGGGGGCCCACGGGGGTGAGGGGGGTGATGGCCCTGGGGTGGGGGGTGGGGCTGGCTCAGGGGGCAGGAAACAGGGCACGGGGCCTTTCCCCTGCAGGGGGCGCTGGCTCCCATCTGGCCCCAGTGTGGGGTGAGGGGGGGGTCCCAGGCTGGTGCCCTTGCGCTAACAGGGGTGGGGGCTGCTTTGCCGCTCGCTGGCGCTATTGGGGGGACGCGCTGGGACTAACCTGCTGCTTCCCCCTCTCTGCCCCCCTCCCCCGCCCGCGCCCCCTGCGCCCCGGCTTGCCCGGCCCCCAGCTGACGGCCCTGATGCCCGCCCAGCAGCAGCTCCTCCTGCAGCAGGCTCAGGCACAGCTCCTGGCGGCCGCCGTGCAGCAATCCAACGCGGCCGCTGCAGCCAACGCCGCCAGCCAGCCGCCGGGGGGCGAGGCGCCCCAGAGCCAGCCGCAAACGCCCCAGCTGGCTCTGTCGCAGCCCATCCAGCTCACCGCGCAGGTAAGGGACGGGCCCCGCGGGGGGCGCTGCATCGCTCTGGGGCACCATCCGGCATCACTGCACTGGGCTTGGCATTGCAGGCTGTCACTGCATCGCTCTGGGCACTGTGGGGGGGGTCGCTGCATCCCTCTGGGCACTGCGGGGGGGTCGCTGCATCGCACTGGGCACCACGGAGCGTCACTGCACTGGGCTTGGCATTGTAGGTGCTCACTGCATCGTGCTGGGCACCATGGGGAGGGTCACTGCATCCTGCTGGGACCACGTGTCTCTGCATCGCACCACGCATGGGGTGTGTGTGTCACTGCATCCTGCTGGGCTCTGTGGGGGATGTTACTGCACTGCATCGGGCACTGCGGGGATGAGTGTGTCACTGCACTGGGCACTGCGGGGGGGGGGTGTCACTGCACCGTACCGGGCACTGTAGGAATGTCACTGCACTGCACTGGGCACTGTGGGGATGTGTGTGTCACTGCACCGGGCACTGCGGGGATGTCACTGCACTGCACTGGGCATTGCGGGGATGTGTGTGTCACTGCACTGCACCGGGCACTGCGCACCATAGGTGGGGAGAGCCGTCACTTTCTGTGCACCGGGGCTGCTGTGGCTCTGAGCCCCACACGGCGCCAGGCCCCTGCCCCCCATCTCCCCCCTGACCCTCTCTCTGTCCCCCAGGACATCCAGCAGCTCCTTCAGCTCCAGCAGCTGGTGCTTGTCCCTGGGCACCATCTCCAGCCGCCCGCCCAGTTCCTACTGCCACAGGCCCAGCAAGGACAGCAAGGTACAGCCCTGGCAGCGCCCTGCCCCCCAGCTCCCCCGCGCCCCTGCCCCCCAGCTCCCCCCGCGCGCCCTGCCCCCCAGCCTCCTGCCTCCCCTGCCGGGCACGGCCTGCCAGCCTCTCCCCACCAGGCCCCTCCAGCGCCCTGCCCCCTCAGCCGGGCACGGACCCCCAGCCCCTGCCTCCCACCCAGGCACGTCCCGCAGCCTCTCCCCACCAGGCACTCCAGCATTCGGCCACGGAGCCCTCCAGCCTCGGCTCCCATGCACCACCCCAGAGGGGCGGCATCTCTGCCCGGGCGAGGGTCCCTGTATGCCCAGCCCCCCAACCCCCAGAGGCAGGCGTGTCGCGGGGGCTGGGCGCCCGGGCTCACTCGCTCTCCTCTCCTGCAGGGCTGCTCCCGACACCAAATCTCTTTCAGCTACCTCAGCAAAGCCGGGGGGGCTCCTGCCAACCCCCCCCCCGCGCCGGGCTGCCTGCACAGGTGAGCCAGCCGGGGGGGAAGAGGGGCTGGTATCCACCTCCCCTCCATCCGTCTGTCCGTCCATCCCCCCACCCCATCCGTCTGTCTGTCCGTCCATCCCCCCACCCCCATCGATCTGTCTGTCTGTCTGTCCATCCCCCCACCCCCATCGATCTGTCTGTCTGTCTGTCCATCCATCCCCCCCCACCCCCATCGATCTGTCTGTCTGTCCATCCTCCCCACCCCCATCCGTCTGTCTGTCCGTCCATCTTCCCCACCCCCATCCGTCTGTCTGTCCGTCCATCCATCTCCCTCACCCCCATCGATCTGTCCGTCTGTCCATCCCCCCCCATCTGTCTGTCTGTCCGTCCATCCCCCCCACCCCCATCAATCTGTCTGTCTGTCCATCCATCCCCCCACCCCCATCGATCTGTCTGTCCATCCTCCCACCCATCCGTGCATCTGACCGTCCATCCCTCCCATCCCCATCGATCTGTCCGTGTGTCCATCCCCCCCATCTGTCTATCCGTCCATCCCCCCACCCCCATCCATCTGTCTGTCTGTCCATCCTCCCCACCCATCCTCTGTCTGTCCGTCCATCTCCTCCACCCCCATCCGTCCATCCGTCTGTCCGTCCATCCCCCCACCCCCATCGATCTGTCCGTCCATCCATCCCCCCCACCCCCATCGATCTGTCCGTCCGTCCTTCCCCCCCACCCCCATCGATCTGTCCGTCCGTCCTTCCCCCCACCCCCATCGATCTGTCCGTCCGTCCTTCCCCCCCACCCCCATCGATCTGTCTGTCTGTTCATCCCCCCCACCCCATCTGTCTGTCTGTTCATCACCCCCACCCCATCTGTCTGTCTGTCTGTCCATCCCCCCACCCCCATCGATCTGTCTGTCCGTCCATCCATCCCCCCCCACCCTCATCGATCTGTCCGTCTGTCCATCCTCCCACCCCCATCGATCTGTCTGTCTGTTCATCCCCCCCACCCCATCTGTCTGTCTGTCCGTCCATCCCCCCACCCCCATCGATCTGTCTGTCCGTCCATGCCCCCCACCCCCATCGATCTGTCCACCCCCCACCCCATCCGTCCGTCTATCCTTCCATCCACCCACCCCATCTGTCCGTCCGTCCGTCCAATCACCCCCAACCCCATCCGTCTGTCCATCTGTCCTCCCCCCACCCCATCGATCTGTCTGTCTGTCCATGCCCCCCACTACCATCCATCCGTCCATCCCCCCCACCCCATCCGTCCATCTGTCCGTCCATCCCCCCAACCCCATCCATCTGTCCATCCGTTCTCCCTCCACCCCATCAATCTGTCTGTCTCTCCATGCCCCCCACCCCATCCATCCGTCCACCCCCCACCCCATCCGTCTGTCCGTCCATCCCCCCCGCCACACCTCCAACTGTTTGTCCATTTGTCACGGATCCCCAGGCCTGGTGCTCTCGCCCGGCTCTGGGACCGTCCCTGGGGGACCCCTTCCCTGCGCCACCCCCTGGGGCTCACGTCACTGGGGTCAGCCCCGCGCCCGGGCTGACCCTCGGAGCCTGCAGCCCCCTGGGCCAGGCCGGGAGCCCCCTGCAGCGCGTTCCCCTGGGTGGGACATTGGGGGAGACTCACCCCCCCAGCGGGAGCCGTGACCCCACCCCCGAGGCGGGTTCTTGGGGGTCCGGACACAGGTCGAATGCCCGGAGTGACCCCGGAGAAGGGAAATTACAGCACAGTCCAGCTGGGGCGGCCCTGCCCCCCCCCCCCCCCCCCCCCGTGAGACCCTGTCCAGCCACCCCCCGCCCCTCCCAGCCCTTCGTACTCCAGCTGCTCACCCCGCCTGGCGTCCTGCGGAGGCCCGGCCCCGGTACCAAGTGTCCGGGTCATCGTCTTCTGGGACCCCCACCCCTGGGACCCCCGGGGAAACCTCCCACCCCTGGGACCCCCGGGGACAGCCCTGCCTCACTAGGACCTCAGAGATCCTCAACCCCAGTCTCTGGGTCTGTGCAGAGAAAACAATCCCCCCGCACCTAGTAACCAGGCACCACATGGGGAAACCGAGGCACACACAATAGTCATCCAAAATATTATGCAAAATTCCCACTTCATCACCCTCCCGAACTTGTCCGTCCATCCATCCCCCCCATCCGTCTGTCCATCCGTCCATCACCCCCACCCCCATCCATCTGTCTATCCGCCCATCCATCCCCCCATCCGTCTGTCTGTCCATCCATCTCCCCCCACACCCATCTGTCTGTCCGTCCATCCATCCCCCCATCCGTCCGTCCGTCCATCCATCACCCCCATCCGTCTGTCTATCCATCCATCACCCCCATCCGTCTGTCTATCCATCCATCCCCCCCACACCCATCTGTCTGTCCGTCCATCCACCCCCCTCATCCGTCTGTCCGTCCATCCATCACCCCCATCCGTCTGTCCATCCATCCATCTCTCCCCACACCATCCATCTGTCCGTCCATCCCCCCATCCAGCAGGGGGCACAAGGTCTGTGCTGGCTGCTGGGGTGCATGGATCCCCCTGTCTCCTGTGCCCCCCAGTGACTCCCTGTCCTCCCCAGCCAGTGACTCGGCCGGGTCTCCCCGAGTCCCACCTCGCGCACCCCCAGCCCCCGAAATGCCTGGAGCCGCCGGCGCACCCCGAGGAGCCCAGCGACCTGGAGGAACTGGAGCAGTTCGCCCGCACCTTCAAACAGCGACGCATCAAGCTTGGCTTCACGCAGGTACAGCTGTTGTACTTAAAGTCCTGCACAGGATCTTTTCGGGGGGAATAAGGCAAACGCCACATTTATTAGTAATACATGTATTCATTAACACTGTATTATATGCATATAATATATTACACTTACACTCACACACACACACAAACACACCCCGTCTTGTTGTTACCAATTAGTTGCTCCCCTTAACTTCACTGGCCAGGTGAGTTAGATGGGGGAGGGGGTGGAGCCGGGCTTCTGCCGATCCGGATCGATGCTCCCATGTTGACAAGACGAGACCCGGGGTCCTCTGCAAGACACCTCACTTTTATAGCAGCTTTTCTCTTATGCAAATCTAGACCAGATTCAAACTCTGTGTCTGCGTCCATTGGTCCTTTGTGCTGCTTTCTTTTGAGTGTTGTCCCAATGCTGCAAAGAGGGTGTTTCCAAAAGAAGGTGCTTGCTTCTAACCCCCGAGGCCATCAGTATGTCTGCTTGTCTTTAATGAGCCCACTTGACACGTTTTATTGTCCTTGGGTCTGGCTCCCAGCCCCTCTCCAACAGTTGAGGCTGTCTGGAGGTGCTGCCTTCCATGCCTTGCTCATCCACACCTCATTCATTCAACAGGGCAATTGATTAAGGGGGGGGGAGCTCTTGTTCTACTGCTAGCAAAAAGAAATTTTTCTTCTATCTTATTTTATCCTTAGGGGCTATAATATTATACCAAGGGCAATGCAAAGTTTCTAAATGAGGCTTTGATACAAAGTCCCATGAAAACAGAGGTCACACGTGGGTAGACTCACCACAAGGTTATATGAAGAGGCACAATGTAAAGTCATATGAAAATGATCAGAAATTTATCTACACTGCCGGGGCATGGGGAGCCAGACGGCTGGGTCCTCGCCTGGCTCTGGGATGGGGGCCTAATGGTTAGAATGGGGGGGCTGGGAGCCGGACTTCTGGGTTCTCTCCCTCCTCTGGGAAGGCAGTGGGGTCTAGTGGTTAGAGCAGGGGGGGCTGGGAGTCGGACTCCTGGGTCCTTTCCTGACTCTGGGAGGGCAGTGGGCCTAGTGGTTAGAGTGGGAGGGCTGGGTGCCAGGACTCCTGGGTTCTCTCTTGCCCTGCTGCTGACTGTGACCCCCCCCCCCCCCCCCCGCTCCGCAGGGCGACGTAGGGCTGGCCATGGGGAAACTCTATGGCAACGACTTCAGCCAGACGACCATCTCCCGCTTCGAGGCCCTGAACCTCAGCTTCAAGAACATGTGCAAGCTCAAGCCGCTGCTGGAGAAGTGGCTGAATGACGCTGGTGAGTTGCGGGGCAGATGGGGGGCAGCTGGGACCTCTGGGAGGGAGGCCTGGGGGGCCCAGAGGGTCTTCACTGGGACTTTGTGGGTGGGCAACACGGGGGTGGGGGTAACAGGTTATGCATGGCGGGGAGGGCAGGCTTTGGTCTGGAGGGCTGCTGTTTTCCGGGTCTATGGGCGTTGGGGCCTGGGGGTGGGTCAGGGCGGGACTTGGAGCCAGTACTCCTGGGTTCTCTCCTGGCTCTGGGAGGGGAGTGGGTATAGTGGTCGGGGGGAGCGGGGCCGGGAGCCAGGACTCCTGGGTTCTCCCCTGGCTCTGGGAGGGGAGTGGGTGTAGTGGTTGGGGGAGGGGGGCTGGGAGCCAGGACTCCTGGGTTCTCCCCTGGCTCTGGGAGGGGAGTGGGTGTAGTGGTTGGGGGGCGGGGGGACTGGGAGCCAGGACTCCTGGGTTCTCCCCTGGCTCTGGGAGGGGAGTGGGTGTAGTGGTTGGGGGGCGGGGGGGCTGGGAGCCAGGACTCCTGGGTTCTCCCCTGGCTCTGGGAGGGGAGTGGGTGTAGTGGTTGGGGGACGGGGGGGCCGGGAGCCAGGACTCCTGGGTTCTCTCCTGGCTCTGGGGGGGAGTGGGTGTAGGGTTGGGGGAGTGGGGCCAGGAGCCAGGACTCCTGGGTTCTCCCCTGGCTCTGGGGGGGAGTGGGTGTAGGGTTGGGGGAGTGGGGCTGGGAGCCAGGACTCCTGGGTTCTCCCCTGGCTCTGGGAGGGGAGTGGGTGTAGTGGTTGGGGGAGGGGGGCTGGGAGACAGGACTCCTGGGTTCTCTCCTGGCTCTGGGAGGGGAGTGGGTGTAGTGGTTGGGGGGGGGGGGGGCTGGGAGCCAGGACTCCTGGGTTCTCCCCTGGCTCTGGGAGGGGAGTGGGTGTAGTGGTTGGGGGAGGGGGGGCCGGGAGCCAGGACTCCTGGGTTCTCTCCTGGCTCTGGGGGGGAGTGGGTGTAGGGTTGGGGGAGTGGGGCCGGGAGCCAGGACTCCTGGGTTCTCCCCTGGGTCTGGGGGGGAGTGGGTGTAGGGTTGGGGAGGGGGGGCCGGGAGCCAGGACTCCTGGGTTCTCCCCTGGCTCTGGGAGGGGAGTGCGTCGGGTGGGTTGGGACCGGGACAGGACGGGGGGGCCCGAGTGAATGGTCTGTGCCGCCCCCAGAGACCATGTCGGTGGACTCGACCCTCCCCAGCCCCAACCAGCTGAGCAGCCCCAGCCTGGGGTTTGACGGGCTGCCAGGCCGGCGCCGCAAGAAACGCACCAGCATCGAGACCAACGTGCGCTTCGCCCTGGAGAAGAGCTTTCTCGCGGTGAGCCCCCTCTGAGACCCCCCCGCTCCCGGGGCCCCCTCGGAGACCCCCCCGCCCCTGTGGCCCCCGGGGAGAGACCCCCCTGCCCCGCTGCCTTGCGAGGGACCCCAATTGTAGTGGTGGTACGTCACCTATCGCTGGCTGGAGGGTGGCTAATGTGACGCCAATTTGCAAAAAGGCCCCAGAGGCGATCCTGGCAATTCCAGGCCGGTGAACCTGACTTCAGTCCTGGGCAAACTGGTTGAAACTCTAGTAAAGAACAGAATGGTCAGACATGGATGAACACGATTTGTTGGGGAAGAGTCAACTCCACTTTTGTGAAGGGAAATCACGCTTCACCAATCTACTAGAATTCTGTGAGGGGTCAACAAGCACGTGGGCAAGGGGGAGCCAGTGGCTATCGCGTCCATGGGCTTCCAGAAAGCCTTTGACAAGGGCCCTCCCCGAAGGTGGCACGTGAGCTGATTTTCAGTGGCACTCGCACTGCCCGGGTCCTGGCCACCGGTCCGGGGGGGCTCTGCATTTTAATTGAATTTTAAATGAAGCTTAAACATTGTGAAAACCTGATTTCCTTTACATACAACCATAGTTTAGTTTTATATTATAGACTTCTAGAAAGAGACCTTCTAAAAACGTTAATGTATTACTGTTCCACTTAAATCAGAGTGAATAAATGAAGACTCGGCACACCACTTCTGAAAGGTTGCCGACCCCTGGTCTAGCCGATCATCTGATATCATCTCCCCCCACCAGCCCCTCCTCCGCCCTTTGTCTTCCATCCCAGGTGAACAGGCCGCTGGGCTCCTCTCTGCCGTCCTTTGTTCCCCCTGGCTGGACCCGGCTGGTCAGGTCCCTGGGCCCCTCTCTCCTCAGCCCATTGCCCCCCCCCTTCCCGGCCAGAACCGGCTGCTCCCGAGCTGGGCTGGGCCCCCGGTCACCAGTCGCTGGGTCCCCAATCTCCAGGCCGGTGTCCAGGGTACCGGCTGCTAGGCGAGGTCACACCTGGTCCCCTGCAATTACAAACCCCTCCCCCCACCTCGTTACACAAGCAGCACACAGGGAAACTGAGGCACACACAGTGCTCATGTAAAACACTAAGAAAATCCCCCACTTCGTCACATCTCTCCCTCCTTCGAGTCTGAACTGAGCAGGTCACTCCAGCCGGTGACCTGGGGAAGTTCAGGCCCCCTCTCCGGGACAACGCATCCGCTAGAACATTGGCACTCCCCTTAACCTGGCCCGGGGGAGCCGGCTGAGGTCACTCAATCAGGGTGAACTGCAAACAAAACGGGGCAGAGAAACCCCAGACGCTGGTGGATCTTCCAATACTTAGATTTACCAACCAGCACAAAACAGCTTCTGTAGAACCTCACTGGTTACTCAGAGTCCAACCAATGCAGTTCCCTTAAAGTGCCCAGCCTCAGGCCTCCGTCCAGACACACCTGTCAGATGTGATGATGATTATTGAAAATCTGATCTCATCATATAAAAGAAAAGGTTCTTCCAACCCCAAAGGATCAGCCACACACCCAGGTCCAATTACAACTTAGATCTGGCCCACAATACACGCTATAGTCAATTCTTATTAACTAAACTAATACTAATTAAAAAAGAAAAGCGAGAGAGAGTTGGTTAAAAGATCAATCTACAGACAGACTTGAATTCAATGCTTGAGGTTCAGACACAGCAGAGATGAGCTTGTAGTTGCCAAAAGTCCCTTTAGAAATAGTCCAGAGGTTATAGTCCCATGTCCATATTCAGGGCGGCTCCAGTCAGTGACTGGGGATCTCAATCCTTGTGGCTTAAGGTTTCCCCCTCTTGAAACCCAAAGCAGATCTGAGATGAAGCAGGATCGTGGCCCAGGGTTCTTACACATTTCCAGCAGCCTTTTGGCCTGAGAAAACAATAGGCCTAACTCTCCTTCTCCCAAACATCCTGGCAATTAGCACAGGGTCATTAATCCATTGAACAGTTCAGACACAGGTCACCACAACCTTCAAAGAGACATAGAGACAATAATACTATTTCCCTCAAATATCTTCCTAACTGTTAATATTCCTTTTTTGATCTTTGAATCAAAGTTATAGCAATAGACAAGACTCGTTTGCTGACATCACAAGCCCTGAGCAAACACCTACCCTTCTACCGCTAACAATGCAGACTTGCATTTCCCAGCTCTGTTCAGTTACAGATCTTCCTAACCAGTCTCTAAAGTTCGGCCCTGGGTCAGTTGTCACGGAGTGTGGGGGGACACCAGGCCCTGCCCCCCCGGCTTCCTGCGATTCACCATGACTCTCAGCCAGCCAGTAAAGCAGAAGGTTTATTTAGACGACAGGAACACAGTCCAAGACAGGTCTTGCAGGCACAGACAACAGGACCCCCTCAGTTAGGTCCATCTTGGGGTCCCAGGACCCCACAGCCCCCTTGGGAGGTCAGAGCCCCGTCTGCCTCCCAGCCATCTCACCAGCCAGCTCCTGAAACTCTCCCTTCAGCGACCCCTCCCACAGCCTTTGTTCAGTTTCCCGGGCCAAGGTGTCACCTGGCCTCTAACCCCTTCCTGGGTTCTCATGTTACACGCTCAGGTATTCTCCGTCGGTCAGTCTCCCATCCCCCATGCAGACTATCCTAGCCACACTCCCCTGTCAGCATTCACAGACCACAGTAAGAACAGGCCCAGTTCCTCACATCGGGTCAGTCTGGGAGGTAATTAACTCTTCCAGTGAGAGATGGTATCACACTGGCCCCCCCACATCTCATACTCTGGAGGGACAGACTCCGACGTTGGCCCTTCTCATCGGGTGCAGCCGCGGCAGGCGAGTGGTCGGTGCACACCGCGACGCGACGCCCAAAGAGATCCGGCTGCACCCCATGGCCAGGTACTGCTTCTCTGTGCCCCATAGCCCTGCCGGGGGGCAGCAGCTTCCTGCTCAGGTACCCGATGGGGGGTCTCTGCCCCTTTGCATTGGCCTGCGCCGGCCCCGGGTCTGGGGCATCAGTGAACGCCATCAAGGGCTTGTCAAAGTCTGGGTTTCCCAGCACCGGGCCCTTGGCCAGATCCTCCTTCAGCGCCCGGAGAGCCCTCTGGCACTGCCCGGTCCAGACCGGCTTGTCTGGCCTCCCCTTCTCCCATAGCTCAGTGATGGGGGCCGACACAGAGCTAAAGTGGGGCACACACCTCCGGTAGAGCCCCCCCATCCCGATAAAGGCCTGGGCCTGGTTCTTAGTCTGGGGAATGGGCCAGTCTCTGATCGCGCCCGCCTTGGCTGGCTCTGGCTTTCAGCAGCCGCTCCCCACCTTGTGCATCTCAGCTTTTCCAGGCAGCCCTGCATCCTGGGGGCAACTCACCCCCTCTTCACCTGTGACAATGCGGTTCTGGCGGAACCCAACTGAGAGCGCCAACTCAGGACAAATTGCTAAAATAGGGCAGTTACAGCCCAAGGCCGGGGTTTTTCCACCTCTAAGGCAAACCAAACCAGCCAGACTAAGACTTCGGTCTCACCCCACTGGCTAACCGCAAGTCTCACAAGCAATCTCCTTAGACACTCCAGTTTCCCAGTATTACCACCAGTGCCACACGTTATGGGGACAAATGGTTATAAAAAACCAATACCCCAGTAAAAGAAAAAGGTTCTCCTGATCCCAAAGGACCAAGCCCCAGACCCAGGTCAATGTACAAGTCAGACCTTACCCACAAATCACGCTACTGCCAATCCTTTAGAATCTAAAATCTCTCATTGGTTAAATGGAATCAATTACATACAGTAATGGCAAAGTTCTTGGTTCATGGCTTGCAGCAGCGATGGAATAAACTGCAGGTTCAAATCAAGTCTCTGGAATACATCCCCAGCTGGGATGGGTCCTCAGTCCTTTGTTCAGAGCTTCAGCTTGTAGCAAAGTCCCTCCAGAGGTAAGAAGCAGGATTGAAGACAAGATGGAGATGAGGCATCAGCCTTATATAGTCTTTTCCAGGTGTAAGATCACCTCTTTGTTCTTACTGTCGAAAATTACAGCAAAATGGAGTCTGGAGTCACATGGGCCAGTCCCTGCATACTTTGCTGAGGTACAAGGCGTATCTGCCTTCTCTCAATGGGTCCATTGTATAGCTGATGGTCCTTAATGGGCCATCGAGCAGGCTAGGCAGAGCTAATCTCAGCTTGTCTGGGATGTCACCCAGCAGCATAGCATAAGTTTGCCATACAGACAGTATAGAGCCAATATTCATAACTTCGACTACAAAACTGATACACACATATAGACAGCATCATCATAACCAGCAAACCATAACCTTGTCCTAGACACCCCATTTGACCCCCTTTACACAAGATTTGGGTGCCACTACAGGACCTTGGTTGCAACAATGATCTATACGGTCCCAGTTTATGTCAATAACGTCACACCCCCAACGCAAAATTGATGCAGGAAGGGATGACACAAACATCACTGACTGCATCCCAAGAGCTCCCCATCCTGGGTTCTGTCTCACTACAGCTAGTATTGGGTTAGAAGCCGTACCCGTGTATAACAGAAATGGTTTATCAAAATCATGTTCAACCACATGATTGAACCTCTTTACAAACTCAAGGTAAAACTTAGTTAGAACAATAGTGGATTGGATCTGCTCTGGCAGCATCCTCCCTGTATGTCTCGTGTGATCTTGCCAAGAGCTAAAGAAAACTGCTACTTTATCCATACAAGCTCGGGCAAATGTTTGGAACCCCATTAACATCGAATAAATGCAGATATTAATGTTCTTCATAGTCCAGGAATCTTGGCATTTAGCCATGAAAGCAATATGGTAGTGTGCCTCCGTCTTCCTTTTCATACAGCACATTAGGTCTGGAATGTCTTTTCCCCTGTGAAAAGTTCCCATACTGTTTATAGGCATTACCTGTGAAACCCCAGTGTAACAAGGCCTTTTAACATAACGTGTGTTTTCATGTATTCCTTTTAACATGTCCAAGGGATTCTCCAAAAGATTAGGCACATTGTTAATTACAAAATTTAGCAATAACAACAAGTTCATTGCAAGTGTCCATCTACAGTCATGTTTGTCATGCCATACCTTTGGCTCAATACCATTGGAGTTTGGGCATTTTAGGGTTAACCTGTGGCTTCCCTTTGCAAAATTCAGTGTTCTCTTTCCTCCTTGTCCTGCAGGATCAAACCCCGATTTCTCTTGCTTAACAGAATTCACTGGCTGATGGGGTGGGCCCTCTGTGCTAACAGCTATTAGCAAGTCCTTCCTTTCCCAGCCAGGCAAGTAATTTGCACTACCCCAGACCAGAGCCAGTCCACCAGTTTTCATATTCGTAACTGCTATCATCTCCAAGGCTGGACTCTGTCTTAAAGAGATACCACACAAATCCAAAGAGTCTGCGGGTGAGAGTTTGCTTGCTCTCCCCCGCATCCTCAAGCATTTAGCCATAAAACTGCTCTGCTCTGACACATCAGTAACCAAATCTGTCCTCAAACCCTGAAGCACAAACTGCTCATTTAAAGAATCAGAAAGGAGACATTCCTGTTCCAACACCATTGTCTCCCCAACAAGTTGGCCCCACACAGCCACTCGGTTATAGGGATGCCTCAATTCCTTAACAACTTTTACTTCCTCTGAGACCTTCTCAAAGCTACCCACACTGGATCTTTTAAAAGGAAAGTCAGAGGATCCATTCACAACAGACAATTTTTGGCTGCTAGGAACTGAAACTTCCTTGATTAAATCACTCTCACACCCTTCAGTTGCAGGGAACTGCTTGCACCGAGTACCATGAGGATTCCTTTCTCCAGGAGCTTTTCTAAGCAGCAATTCACCCCTCACAGAAATTCTGCCCTTACCCTCTTCACCTAGGGCTTGCTCTAAAGGCACACTTTCCTGAGCAACAACAGACTCTGTCTGGGTCTTACTTACATTCAGGATCACCTCTGGCCCATCAGGCAGATCTCTACACAATCCCCTTTCAGGTGAACCCATAGACTTCCTAGATAAAAGGTTAGAAGTACTTCCCTTCTCTTTGCCACACACCAGCTTAGGAATTTTTTCCTTTTTGCTACAAGTTGTTAAACTGTCCGTAGGTAACACAACCAAATTACCTCTCTGCTCTCCTTGTGCCCTGGCTAGGGTATCACCCTGATCAGACAGAGTTGTTACACCCTTCTCCAACCACACATGAGCAACAGGCCCAATACAAGCATCAGAATTGTCTGGTCTCTGGGATTTTGCTAAGACACTAACTGGATGCAACCTAGTTACGGTGCCATTCTCCCCAGCAGATGCAAACTTAGGACCATTCCCTTCCTGGGCTTTAGTTGAATCCAGAACCAACTCTGAGACAACTAAATTACTCTCAACCATCACAGGCCGAAAGGCACCTTCTGTCTGCTCCACAGACAAAAGAGTTGGAGACGCATTTTTCTTTACTAGACATATAATTTGGGATTTCATTTCCCTTGTCCCAGCACACCGGGCTGTTCACAGACAACTGCTTGGAGACTGGGGTAGCTTCCTCCATAGGCAAGTCAATACCCCTGACAGACACAGGCACATTTCCTTCACTGTCACTATTCTTCGCACAGGAAACAGATAAGGTATAGGGACACTCATCTTCCACTCTCCTTGCCTTCCCAAACTGCTGACTAGATAAAGCCATCAGCTCACAAGACTGCCTAGGCTCATCCAAAATCTCCTTGTTCTCCTCTCCCTTCGCTTGATCTAATTCCAGATTTACTTCTGAGACATTAGATAGATATTCAGAAACTTCATTCACAGCCAAACAGCTACTTTCCAAAGACAAACTTTTGGAGAAACCCTCCATAGGCACAACCTTAGGATCAATCCTCTCTTGTGCCTGGTTTGTATTAACTTGACTGACCATAGCTTTAATATCATTTCCAATCATAATATCCTTAGGGATTATGTCTTTTACTCCCACAACCATGGTGCCCTCCAATCCCTTCCATTTCAGGTGGATTTTAGCCAAAGGCACCCTGACAAAATACTTAGATAAGGCTACAACAGTTACATCTTCACCTGGCAAATAATCTTCCTTCCTGACAAGACTTGCTTTAACCAGAGTAATATCTGCTGCGGTGTCCCTCCATGCCATACACCTCACTCCATTAACTTCTGCACTGCTAATAAACTCTGCATTATTTCCCCCATATTTAGCTCTAATGTGAGTTTTAAGGTCAAATTCTTCCGAGACCACAGAAACAGCATTTGCACACAGGGCACCAATGCTGGTCTCTGTGTGGCTTGCCTGTGAGTTTACAACAACAGGGTTAGCATTGGCCGTGGCATTTGGGGTTGCTGGTTTTGGGCCGCCCTTCACTGTCGGGCAGTCTGGTCTCATGTGGCCCAGCATACCACAGTGATAGCATGTAACCTGTTCCGTCCTGGGATGTGAGTTCCTACCCCCCGGACCCCCTTGAACTCCTTTAGAAGAGTCAGGTTTATTTTTAAATCCTTCCCTCCTCTTGAACTGGAGAGAATGGTGATCAGTTTTCCCCGGGGTTTTACACCCTTCTCGAGCCCTGTTTTGGGTATGGGCATCCGCAATCTCTGCTGCCCGTAGGACTGACTCAGGGTCCCTGTCACACACAGCTGCTCTCACATTGTCCGGCACAATGTCTAAGAACTGTTCCAAAGTTATTAAATCCAGCAGTTTTTCAAAACTCCCATGAACCTTGGCTCCCATAACCCACTTTTTAACAAAACCCATCAGCTTATGAGCACATTCTACAAAAGTACAATCCTTAGACATTTTAAACTCTCTAAACTTAACTCTGTAAGATTCAGGAGTAACCTTGAACCGCCTTAACACAGAATCCTTAAACCGCTCATAATTTAATGCTTCTTGTTCCCCCAAGTCATTAAACACCTCCCTGGCTTTGCCAGTCAGTCTGGTCAGCAGGACAGGCATTCGCTGACCCTCAGGGATCTGGTACAGATTGCAGAGGCGTTCAAAGGTAGACAAAAACTCCTCTATATCCTCAGTATCATTGTAAATGGGACACATCCTTTCCCAGTTTTTCTCATGGTGCGGGGGAAGTGGAGTACCAGGTGGGGATGACTTTCTCCGCTCTTCCATTACTTGGAGCTGAAGTCTGGCCGTCTCCTGTTCCATCCTGTGAGTCTCCTGCTCAGCAGCGAGCAGCTCTAGACGTCCCTTACGAGCTCTCTCTTCTCTCTCATCAGCCTCCTTCTTTCTTTGATCAGCTTCTTTCTCTCTCTCAGCAGCCTCTTTCTCTCTCTCAGCAGCCTCTTTCTCTCTCTCTCTTTCTAACTCTGCTATTTTTTGCTTCTCCAGCAATCGAAGATCTGCTAGCTTCTGTTCATGCTCAAATTGCAGTTTACTTGTCACCCTTTGCATCCTAATTTTTTCTGCATCTTCTGCAGCCTCAGGTAAGGGCTGTGCTCTTGCCCCCTGATCACTGGCTATTAACAGATTTCTCAGTTCTTCCTTTGTAGCTTTCTTTCTAAAGCATATCCTCTTTTCTGAACACAAATTTTCCAGGGCTTTTTTGCCAAGTCCCTCATATGCTCTTTGCTCAGCCATTGCAGCAGCTCTTTAACCAACAAAATTCTCAATCCCAAAATTCAAATTTGGATAGCGTGGGGTTCTGACCCAAAGCTTAATTGACCTGGTTCTGTGGATCCAAGCACGACTACGCCACTGTGACAATGCGGTTCTGGCGGAACCCAACTGAGAGTGCCAACTCAGGACAAATTGCTCAAATAGGGCAGTTACAGCCCAAGGCCGGGGTTTTTCCACCTCTAAGGCAAACCAAACCAGCCAGACTAAGACTTCGGTCTCACCCCACTGGCTAACCGCAAGTCTCACAAGCAATCTCCTTAGACACTCCAGTTTCCCAGTATTACCACCAGTGCCACTCGTTATGGGGACAAATGGTTATAAAAAACCAATACCCCAGTAAAAGAAAAAGGTTCTCCTGATCCCAAAGGACCAAGCCCCAGACCCAGGTCAATGTACAAGTCAGACCTTACCCACAAATCACGCTGCTGCTGATCCTTTAGAATCTAAAATCTAAAGGTTTATTCATAAAAGGAAAAAGATAGAGATGAGAGTTAGAATTGGTTAAATGGAATCAATTACATACAGTAATGGCAAAGTTCTTGGTTCAGGCTTGCAGCAGCGATGGAATAAACTGCAGGATCAAATCAAGTCTCTGGGATACATCCCCCGCTGGGATGGGTCCTCAGTCCTTTGTTCAGAGCTTCAGTTTGTAGCAAAGTTCCTCCAGAGGTATGAAGCAGGATTGAAGACCAGATGGAGATCAGGCATCAGCCTTATATAGTCTTTTCCAGGTGTAAGATCACCTCTTTGTTCTTACTGTGGAAAATTACAGCAAAATGGAGTCTGGAGTCACATGGGCCAGTCCCTGCATACTTTGCTGAGGTACAAGGCGTATCTACCTTCTCTCAATGGGTCCATTGTATAGCTGATGGTCCTTAATGGGCCATCAAGCAGGCTAGGCAGAGCTAATCTCAGCTTGTCTGGGATGTCACCCAGCAGCATAGCATAAGTTTGCCATACAGACAGTATAGAGCCAATATTCATAACTTCAACTACAAAACTGATACACACATATAGACAGCATAATCATAACCAGCCAACCATAACCTTGTCCTAGACACCCCATTTGACCCCCTTTATACAAGATTTGGGTGCCACTACAGGACCTTGGTTGCAACAATGATCTATATGGTCCCAGTTTATGTCAATAACGTCACACCCGGGTCTGGGGCATCAGTGAACGCCATCAAGGGCTTGTCAAAGTCTGGGTTTCCCAGCACCGGGCCCTTGGCCAGATCCTCCTTCAGCGCCCGGAGAGCCCTCTGGCACTGCCCGGTCCAGACCGGCTTGTCTGGCCTCCCCTTCTCCCATAGCTCAGTGATGGGGGCCGACACAGAGCTAAAGTGGGGCACACACCTCCGGTAGAGCCCCCCCATCCCGATAAAGGCCTGGGCCTGGTTCTTAGTCTGGGGAATGGGCCAGTCTCTGATCGCGCCCGCCTTGGCTGGCTCTGGCTTTCAGCAGCCGCTCCCCACCTTGTGCAGCTCAGCTTTTCCAGGCAGCCCTGCATCCTGGGGGCAACTCACCCCCTCTTCACCTGTGACACGTGGTCCTCCCAGGTCTGGCGAAACACACAGATCTCATTGGGATATGCAAGGGCAGAGTCCTCCCCACCCCCCAGCATCTGATCCACCCAGCACTGACAGCCCCCCTGAGGCCAAAAGGTAGGACCAGGGGCAGTGAGAGCCTATTTTTGTCTGGCATCTGGAGCCAAAGGTACCTGCTGATAGCGTTTGGTGGGGTACCGAGTCCCCCCCAACTTGTCTAGGATCTCATCAGGCCTAGGCATGGGGCAGGCATTGGACATGGTGATGGCCTTGAGCTTCCGATAGTCCCCACAGAATCTGATCGACCCGTCTTTCCTGGGGACCAGCCCCCGGGGCTGGGGGGTGGCTGGATCACCCCTAAAGCCAGCATGGCCCTGAGCTCTCCCTCCAGGGCCTGGGCTGTGTTCCCAGGGACTCTGAACAGAGAACACCTGACGGGAGGGCCGGCTCCCGGCTCCACCCAGTGGACAGTGAGCCCAGGCCGGCTGGATCTCCGCCTGCCAGACGGGTTACTGGCTGGAGAGGGGAACTGATTCCAGCGAAGGGCCTGCTCCTGTCTCAGGGAATTGATCCATCAAGGGATCATCTCCCTGCGGCCAGGACCAGCTCTCCCTGGCACAGTTCGGCTCCAGCACGTAGACCTGGTCCCCTCGGTGGCTGTGAGCCCGGCTGGGCCGTTCCACCACATCGTTCTCCTCATCTAGCTGCTTGATGACCTCGAAGGGCCCGTCCCAGGCAGCTCGCGGCTCATTCTTCCTCACCGGGATGAGCCCCTCACCTGGTCCCCAGTGCCAGAGGCTGAGCGGTCGTACCAGACCTGCTTCCCTTGGTCCCTGGCTAGGTTCTCTCTGGCTGGACCCTTGAGCTCAGCGAGCCTTTCCCGGAAAGTCAGTCCATACTCCAGCACTGTTTCTCCATCCCCTCCCATCCATCCCTCACCAAGCCCAGGGGTCCCCTTACTTCCCTCCCATACAGCAACCACAAAGGAGAGACCCCTGTGGCTTCCTGGGGCACTTCCCTGTACGCGGCCAGCAGGTGGGGTAAATACTAGTCCCCATCCTGTGGATGCCGGTCCATGAAAGTCTTCAGCATCATCTTCGGGGTCCCATTACATCTCTGACTCCACCAGCCCGTTGGACTGGGGGTGATACGCCGAGGCCCAGGTGGGCCAGACCCCACACTTCTCCCACAGGCACTGGAGTGGGGCTGACCGACGTTGGAGTCCTGGTCTGTAAGGACCTCCCGGGGGACCCCCTCTGCTGAAGATGGTCACCAGCGCGTCTGCCACGGTGTCTGCCATGATGGAGGACAGAGCCACCGCCTCCGGGTAGCGGGTGGCGAAATCTACCCCCACCAGGATGTATTTCTTCCCTGACCGGGTCACCCTGCTGAGGGACCCAACAATGTCCATGGTCACCTTCTGGAAGGTTCCTCTATGCTGGGTAAAGGTCTCAGAGCTGCTTTCCCCACCCTCTGGCAAGGGTCACAGGATCGGCAGTACTGCCGGACGGCGTCACTGATGGGGCCAGTAAAAGTTCTGCAGCAGCCTCTGCCCGATGCCCCGAGAGGGGGACACCATGGGCCAGGCACAGTAGCCACCGGCGGCACTTCTGGGGGACCACCAGCTGCCTCCGGATCCCCCACGGTTCAGGTTTCCCTCAGGGGCCTTTCCCGGTACCGGATCCCTTCTCTCCCAGGGAGTTTTCCCTGCCGTCCTGCCCGGGGTCTTGCAACATGGTGGTCCACAGGGCCCTCAGCTTCTCCAAGGAGCGACCCTCCTGCTGCTCGGTCTGGAATTCAGCTGCTGGGTTTGAGGCCCCAGTCCTTTGACTGTGCCTTGGTTTCCCCACCTCGGGGCAAAGCCTCGGTCTCAGCCCTCTTAAGCCCTGTCTCCAGTCCCCTGCCCCCCCAGTTGGAGATTCCAGCCCTCTGCTGGGTGGACTCCCGGTGCTGGGCCGAGCAGCCTGCCCTGGCTCCAGCCACAGGCAATGTCCAGGGCGCCGTCTGGCCAGGTCTCCATCTCTGCAGGTAGCTGATCCGGCACCCCAACCTCTTTGGGGCCCCCTTGGCCCCCCATTTCCGATGTAGCCGAGCACACCCATCAGGGTGAGGCATGCATTGGGCACTGCCTGGTCCGGTGCGTCACCTCCCTGCCCGGGTCCCCCTGCCCCTGGACCCACCTCCATCCGCCCCAGGGGTCTGGCTACAGACCGGCAGGTAACCGGGCCGGCAGCTCCTCCCTTGTGCTCTGGGGGCAGGGATCCCCTCGGGGCTGGGCTGTTCCCCAGCTCACTGGCTACTGCCCCCTCCTGACACTGGGTCCAGATCCTTCCCAGCGGCTCTGCTGCAGGACCCCAGCTACCAGCCCCCCCATCCCGCCGGTGTCGCTGGGCGAATGGCTGCAGTGTGGGAACCTCCTCCCACGTCACGCAGCCTTCAGCAGCTGGGGGGTCACCCCACACTGGCAAGAGTCTCAGTCCAGGATCTCTCCCCCCTGACCACCCCGTCGGTCCCACTGGGCTACGAGGGGCCTGAGCCCAGGGGTACAAGCAGATGTATCCTCTGGGCTTGGGGTGGGAACCCGTCTGCACCCTCCCTCCCTGGCCAGCTCTGCCCCCAGGGCTTGTGGGTGGCTGCTTCCTCCCCAGGGCTAGACACAGCTCGACCCGCTGTCTCCGCTCCGCCACATTAACCCTGGGCCAAGATTTCCTGTGTCTCTGGGCCCTGCACCCCTGCCCTCTCTGTCTGCAGCGACCACCCTTGGCCTCTCCTCCACCTCCGGATTCCCCTGAGTCCCACCCCGGGACGCCTCGGTGGGTTCCAGCTCCGTCGCTGTGCATCCCAATCCAACCCACCGGGGCAGGGACCCCAAGCTGTCCCAGACTCCCCGGCTTCCTGCGGCCCCTGGGAGGAACCCCCTTCAGGGTGACAGCCTGTCTCGGGGTGCGCTCTCCCTGTGGGGTCAGGCCCTTGGCCCTGCCACCTCCTGGGCCCGCACCCCTGAGCCCCCAGCAGCCTGGCTCTGCCGTGGGCCCCTTGGGGAGTCCCCTCGCTCTGATACAGAGCACGGATCTCTGCACACGTCCGCCCTCCCTGCACGCACACTCCTGATACACACACCTCACATATCTCTGCACACTCCCGATCCTCACACACACACACGGATCTCTACACACGTCCACCCTTCCCACATCCAGAGGGAGCAACACCCCCCCCGATCTCCCCACCCCCAGAGGGAGCAACGCCCCCCGATCTGTAGCTGCAGGGACTCTGCCAGCGTCACACAGGAGATGTATTGAGCGTCTGGACCCAGCCCAGGCAGTTCTCAGGGCCCTCGGGCCTGGCCAGTCTCAGCCCCGGCCAGCTGGGTCTGTCCCGTCCCCATGGGTCCGGCTGCTCCTTGTCCCCAGCCCCACCCTGCCCCCTCCTTCCAGCCCAGCCCCCTAAATTCCCTCCCCCACCCGCCCCTCCTCCGCCCTTTGTCTTCAGTCCCAGGTGAACAGGCCGCTTGGCCCCTCTGCCGTCCTTTGTTCCCCCCTGGCTGGACCCGGCGGGTCAGATCCCTGGGCCCCTCTCTCCTCAGCCCATTGGCCCCCCACTGTCCAGAACTGGCTGCTCCCAACCTGGGCTGGGCCCCCCGGTCACCAGTCGCTGGGTCCCCAATCTCCAGGCCGGTGTCCGGGGTCCCGGCTACTCGGCGAGGTCACACCTGGTCCTGTGCAGCACACAGGGAAACTGAGCCACACACAATGTTCATGCAAACCGTTAAGAAAATCCCCCACGTCGACAAAATTTGCAGATGATACAAAACTACTCAAGAGAGTTAAGTCCCAGGCAGACTGCGAAGAGCTACAAAAGGATCTCACAAAACTGGGTGACTGGGCAACAAAATGGCAGATGAAATTCACTGTTCATAAGTGCAAAGTAATGCTCATTGGAAACCATAATCCTAACTACACATATAAGATGGGGTCTAAATGAGCTGTTACCACTCAGGAAAGATCTTGGAGTCACTGTGGAGAGTTCTCTGAAAACATCCACTCCATGTGCAGCGGCAGCCAAAAAAGCGAACAGGATGTTGGGCATCATTAAGAAAGGGATAGATAAGAAGACAGAAAATATCACGTTGCCTCTATATAAATCCATGTTACGCCCACACCTTGAATACTGTGTGCAGATGTGGTTGCCCCATCTCAAAAAAGATCTATTGGAACTGGAAAAGGTTCAGGAAAGGGCTACAAAAATGATTAGGGGTCTGGAACGGCTTCCGTATGAGGAGAGTTTAATAAGACTGGGGTTTTTCATCTTGGAAAAGAGGAGACTAAGGGGGGATATGATAGAGGTCTATAAAATCATGACTGGTGTGGAGAGAGTAAATAAGGAAGTGTTATTTACCCCTCCTCATAACACAAGAACTAGGGGTCACCCAATTAAATTAACAGGCAGCAGGTTTAAAACAAACAAAAGGAAGTATTTCTTCACACAACGCACAACCTGTGGAACTCCTTGCCAGAGGATGTTGTGAAGACCATGACTATAACAGGGTTCAAAAGAGAACTGGATAAGTTCATGGGGGATGGGTCCGTCAATGGCTATTAGCCAGGCTGGGCAGGGATGGGGTCCCTAGTCTCTGCCAGGAGCTGGGAATGGGCGACGGGATGGATCACTGGATGGTTCCCTGTTCTGGTCGTTCCCTCGGGGCACCGGGCATTGGCCACGTTGGCAGACAGGACTCTGGGCTACAGGGACCCTTGGTCTGACCCGGTACGGCCGCTCTTCTGTTCTTATGTCGCTGCCCCAGAACCAGAAGCCTACCTCAGAGGAGATCCTGCTGATCGCAGAGCAGCTGAACATGGAGAAGGAGGTGATCCGTGTCTGGTTCTGCAACCGCCGCCAGAAGGAGAAACGCATCAACCCCTGCAGCAGCACCCCCATGCTGCCCGCCCAGGGCAAGCCCCCCGGGTACGGCCCGCACATGGTACGTACCGACCCCCCTGGGTACAGCCCCCACATGGTACGTACCGACACCCCGGGTACGGCCCCCACATGGTACGTACCGACACCCCGGGTACGGCCCCCACATGGTACGTACCGACCCCCCTGGGTACAGCCCCCACATGGTACGTACCGACACCCGGGTACGGCCCCCACATGGTACGTACCGACTCACCCAGGTACGGCCCTCACATGGTACATACTAACCCCCTGGGTACGGCCCCCACATGGTACGTACCGACACCCCGGATACGGCCCCCACATGGTACATACCGACACCCCGGGTACGGCCCCCACATGGTACGTACGACCCCCCTGGGTATGGTCCCCACATGGTACGTACTGACACCCCGGGTACGGCCCCCACATGGTACGTACCGACACCCCGGGTACGGCCCCCACATGGTACGTACCGACCCCCCTGGGTACAGCCCCCACATGGTACGTACCGACACCCCGGGTACGGCCCCCACATGGTACGTACCGACTCACCCAGGTACGGCCCTCACATGGTACATACTAACCCCCTGGGTATGGTCCCCACATGGTACATACCGACACCCCAGTTACGGCCCCCACATGGTACGTACCAACCCCCCCTGGGTACAGCCCCCACATGGTACATACCAACACCCCAGTTACGGCCCCCACATGGTACGTACCAACCCCCCCTGGGTACAGCCCCTACATGGTATATACCAACACCCCGGGTACAGCCCCCACATGGTATGTACTGACCCTCCGGGTATGGCTCCCACATAGTACGTACCGACCCCCCAGGTATGGCCCACACATGGTACATACCAACCCCCTGGGTACAGTCCCCACATAGTACGTACCGACACCCCTGGGTACAGCTCCCACATAGTACGTACCGACCCTAGGGTGACCAGATGTCCCGATTTTATAGGGACAGTCCCGATTTTGGGGTCTTTTTCTTATATAGGATCCTATTACCCCCCCTCCCCCTAAGTACTGCCTTTGCATGGTACGTACTGACACCCCCAGGTATGGCCCCCACATGGTTCATACCAACCCCCTGGGTATGGCCCCACATGGTACATACCGACCCCCCCCGCCCCAGGAACGGCCCCCATATGGTATATACTGACTCTTCCCCCCCCCATGGCTCCTACAAGGTACATACTGACCTCCACAGTAGGGCCTTCACCAGGCTGTATGTATAGACTCCCCCCATTACCGCCCCCACGTGGTATGTACCGACCCCCCCTCCGGGTATGGCTCCTACCACCCCAGATATAGCCCTCACACTCTATGTACTGACCCCCCCATGGGCCCCACATGGTATGTACCCCCCCCAGTCCCCATATAGTATGTTCCTCCCCCCCATGGTACTATCCCCACATGGTATGAACTACCCTCTCTGTACAGCTCCCACATGGTATCATCCCGGTATGTGCCCCCGCACAGCCGCCACATAGTATGCACCACCCCCCCGTACAGCTCTCCCATGGTATGTACCGACCCTGCGCATGGGGAGTTCCCCACAACTCACCCCAGAGGTGGGCGCCTCGTGACCCCGACGCTCCGTCTCTCTCTGCCCAGGTGACGAGTCCGGGCCCCGGCGTGAGTCTCCCGCTCTCCCAGGCCTCCAGCAGTCTGAGCACAACAGGTGCGTCCTTCCCCCTTGTTTACGCAGGACCTGCACAAACGGGCCCCTGCCCAGCCAGCAGTGAGACTGAGGCACTTGATTTATGTAGGACCTAGAGAAATGGGGCCGGTTCAGTGGGGGGAGACTGAGCCAGCAGAGGCACTGTCAACAGGGAGTAGATTGAATGAGTACTTGAAGGCCAGTGTTTACATAGGACCTACCTAAACTCCGCTAAGGGGGGCAGACCAAGGCGCTGTGTTTGCATAGGGCCTATACAAACAAGGACCGTGGGGATGAGCCGCTCCTGATCCCCCCCCCGTCCGCCCCCACTTTTCTCTTGCAGTGACTACCTTATCCTCGGCGGTCGGCTCCCTGACCCCCAGCCGGACGGGGGCGGGCGGGGGGCCCCCCGCCATCAATTCCGCCACGCCGCCCCCCACCAACAACACCAACCCCAGCCCCCAGACCAGCAGCCACGCGGCCATCAGCCTGTCGGGCCTGAATCCCAGCACGGGGTAAGCGGTGGGGGGCTGTGACAGGGACTGAAGGGGGTGGGAGGGATGACATTGCCCCAGGTTGGCACAGTAACTCCGCCCCTAAGGGGGCAGGTACATCCGGTGCCATGGTGGGGGGTGGCACCCTCGCCGAGGGGCCTGGAGCCAGGGCGTGTGGCATACGCACCTCTAACCAGTGATGTGGGGTGCTTGTGCCCCCTGGCCACGGAGGGCCAGTGCCATGGGGAGGGTGTTGGGGGGGTTCCCCGGCCTAACCTCCTGCGTCTGGTTTGATTTTCAGAAGCACAGTGCTAGGGGTGAACGCGGGGTTAAACCCGGCGCTAATGGCCACCAACCCGCTGGCCACCATCCAAGGTTCGTGGCGCGAGCAGGCATGCCACCATCTGCTCTGCCGGCCGGCCAGGGCGGACATGCCTGGGTGTGAGTGTGGGGGTTTAGGAGCATGTCTGGAGCCAGGTCTGTCTGGGAGGAACGGGGGATTAGCGTGTGTAGGAGCACAAAAGTGACAGGCCGGGTGTGAGTGTGAGTTAAAATACTGCCTTTGTGAGCGTGCAAGGAATCCTGGGAAAGCAGAGATCTGGGAGGTGTGTGTATCAGGAGTGTGCGTGCGGGGAAGGCGGATGTTTGCAGAGATCCGTGTGTGTGTGTGAGGATCGGGAGTATGCGTGCGAGGAGGGTGGACGTGTGCAGAGATCTGTGTGTGTGTGTGGATTGGGAGTGTGCATGTGTGGAGGACGGACGTGTGCAGAGATCCGTGTGTGTGCGAGGAGGGTGGACGTGTGCAGAGATCTGGGGGGGGGGGGATTGGGAGTGTGCATGTGTGGAGGACGGACATGTGCAGAGATCCGTGTGAGGAGGACGGACTTGTGCAGAGATCTGTGTGTGTGAGAGGATTGGGAGTGTGCGTGCAAGGAGGAGGGACGTGTGCGGAGATCCGTGTGTGTGTGAGGATCGGGAGTGTGCGTGCAAGAAGGGCGGACGTGTGCAGAGATCCAGGTGTGTAAGGCTCGGTAGTGTGCATGCGGGGAGAGAGCTGTGGGGCCAGATGTGCGTGTCGTCCTGGCAGTTGAGTGTGCAAGGAGTGTGCGAGGCCGGCCGGCGGCACCCCAGACACTCCCGCCTGCTCATTCAGTCTGGGTCCCCTCATCCCATCCATGGCCTGTCGCCGGCGCCGTAGTGACCAGTAACCATCCATCCCATCCACTCACTAACGCCCCTCGCACACTGTGTCTGTTCTGTGTCATACACGCTGCCCATCCGGCCCTGGAGCTGGGGGCTCACTGCTTGGGGGGCAGGGTGAGGAATGTGATGCAGGGCCTTTCCCCTCTAGGGGGCGCCGTCTCCAATCCGGCCCCAGGGACGGGCTGGCTCGGGGGGCGGGAACGGGGCACGGGGCCTTTCCCCTCTAGGGGGTGCCGTCTCCAATCCGGCCCCAGGGACGGGCTGGCTCGGGGGGCGGGAACGGGGCACGGGGCCTTTCCCCTCTAGGGAGTGCTGGCTTTGATCCAACGCCAGGGACTGGCTGGCTCAGGGGGGCAGGACATGGGGCACAAGGCCTTTCCCCTCTAGGGAGTGCCGACCCCAGGGCAGGAGGGGTGGCTGGTTGGGGGGCAGGGTGAGGAATGGGGCACAGGGCCTGTCCCCTCGAGGGGGCGCCGGCTCCCATCCAGCCCCAGGGCGGGGGACTGGCTGGCTCAGGGGGGCAGGGAATGGGGGGTGGCCTCTCCAGCTAATCCGCCAATCTCTCCGCAGCGTTGGCCAGTGGTGGAACCCTGCCCATTACCAGTCTTGACGCCAGCGGTAACTTGGTCCTGGGCACTACGGCCAGCACCCCGGGGAGCCAGAGCATTGTCACCTCGCCGCTCTTCCTGAACCACGCAGGGCTGCCCCTGCTGAGTGCCACCCCGGGGGGAGTGGGGCTGGTCTCGGCCGCCGTGGCCGCCTCCCTGTCCAGCAAATCCCCCAGCCTCACCTCCTCCTCCTCCTCCTCCTCCTCCTCCACCTGCTCCTCTTGCAGCTCCTCCAGCGAGGCGGCCGGGCCGCCCCCGGGCCACGCCGGGCTGGCAGCCTCCGAGCCGGACAGCAAGACAGAGTGAGGGGCGGCAGGGCGCTGCCCGCCGGTGCCGCAGAAGGAGGGAAGGCGGCAAGAGACGCGTGAAAGCAAAACAAAACTATCAGCAGCAGCCAAATGAAGAAATCAACCAAAAATAACCCAAAGTAGCCGAACCAAGGGACAAGAGCCGGAGAAACCAAAACTGAATTCCCCCGGCATTGGCGATTCGTGGCCGTGCTTTGAATTTCTTATTCCCTCCGACACACGCCCAAGAAACAGTCCTGGCCGCAGTCTGTCGTGGGAGCTGCTGCTTTCCCCAGAGCCCCAGCTCCTGGGGTCACGACGCTGGAGCAGAATTGGAACTTTCCTCGAGGAAGCGAGGGGAAAAAATCAGATCTCCAGCTCTGATGGGCCTGGAGAAAATCTTGCGGCTCATGACGCCGAAGGCGCCGAAAGCAGAAGGCAAAGAACCCAGATTGGATTGCGGTGTTTTGTTTTGTTTTGTTTCATTTGAGATCTCGTTTTTTCAATGGCAATCTCGCCTTTTATTTACCGTTTGTTGAAAGCTGGGGGCTGGCCAGACGGGTGACTCAAGTCACTCTTCGGCCAGCGGAGTTGGTTTTTGGAATTCCTTTTATTTGATTTTTCTCTGAGTGTTTCTTGGACATTTTTTGGGGGGAAACATAAGAAAAAATAGGTGGGTTTTTTTGATTGCACAGGAAGAAGAAATAGGGGAAATAATATGAAAAAAAAAAATCTCACACCAAAAAACCCCAACCCATGACCAGTCCTAGCTTCACCCAAAGGCTTTTTACAAACTTTTCTAACCTCTGTGTCCGGTCGAATGTCTTTTGAAACCTTTTATTTATTATAATTGATTTTTATTTGCCATCTGGGAAGGGGGCTAGCGGGGGACGGGTGGGAGACTCTTTTCACGTCAGAGTCACGCTCTTAACAAACTCGCTTTTGCTTTCGATTTGATAAATCTCTATTTTTTCAATTTGCTTTTATTTTTGTAAAGAACTAACCGGGCGGGAGGGTGGCTTTTCCGTAGCGCTTGGGAGGAGGTTTCCGAAGGGGTTTTCGGATCTGCCGGGTCTGCATGGGGACGCTGTGCTTCAGTTTAACCGACCCGCCCCGGTCTGCACGACCTACCCGCGGGGTTCTGCTTTTCCAAGTCAGACAGGGAGCTGCAGGCTGGTGAAAACGCCTGGTAGTGAGAGACTTCAGCAGCTTCTCAGAAAGGAGCTGGGGAGGTGACGTGATCACAGCATCTAAGTACTTTCATGGGGAGAAAATCTTTAACCTAGCGGAGAAAAGCAGAGCAAGAACCAAATTAAAGCTGGACAAATTCCAGTAAGGCCCAATGATTAGCAGTGCGAGGGACTAACCATCGGGGCGCACACCCCTGGGTGGCGGGGGCTACGCCATGGTGGATCCAGCCTGCGTGCCTTTCCGAGAGATCTGTAACCAACCTCCAGTTGGGCAGCTGTTGGAGCTGAGGGACTCAACGACCCTGCGTAGCTTAGCAGGAACCCTAGCGTGACCCCGCCATGTGTCCGCGGTGCACTTCAAGCTGCTCTGAATCTAGCGAAACCCAAATAAGCCTGATTTAGCCTGGAATCGGCGCAGCCGATGGGGCTTTGCAG
This sequence comes from Malaclemys terrapin pileata, assembly GCF_027887155.1. Lineage (NCBI taxonomy): Eukaryota > Metazoa > Chordata > Testudines > Emydidae > Malaclemys > Malaclemys terrapin. The sequence continues at coordinate 20,645,135 of NC_071525.1, read as the reverse complement.
CCATCTGGCTAAATCGCTTTAAACTCACCCCTCTGCTTAAACCGCTGCACGGTCTTCATGCAAGCCCCGGCTCCCGACCTTGCCAAGACTCTGGCGGGTGGGGACGCTTCCACACTTTGCGTAGATCCGGTGCTGTCAACCGGGCTACTCAGAGTGCCGCAAGCGACTCACGTGCTCAGCTCTTTGCAGGATTGGGACCTCGTCTCTCAGAATAAACCTGAGCCTTTACCCCTCCCAGGGCAGGCAGCAATGAAGCAGAGATTTTTTTTTAACAGATGAAACTATTATTTGCTAATTGAATTTTTTCTACCAGTCTTTTTCCGTTCCGTTTTTTGGGTTGTCAGTTCAGCGCGGGTATCTCTGGGGTTAGTTTTCTGAAGCAGGGGAAGGACATATGATGGTTTATTCTTATTTTTATATCTATGTTCTGAAACAAAAATCATATTTCAGTGCCTGACAAACAAAATAGACAAAGAAAAACGGGAATTTCAGCTTTCTTTACATTGTCCAAAAGAAACCAAAAAATCGCTGGATCTGTGTACAGCAAAACAACGGCCTGAAGACTTTTGCTCTCACCGCAACGACTCGGGATGCGAGAAAAAACTTTGAACCAAAAAAATTCATAACGAAGTGAACCAAGAAAACTCAAATAAAAAACCTTGAATTGAAGAAGAAAGGATTTTAAACAATGGACCTAAAGGGGCATGTCGACTTTTTCTGACTAGACTGATGGCCTAACGCTCTTTCTCTGTCTTGAAAAAAATACCTCATGGACATGGCGTTGAGAAGCCCTGGTTTATGTGACAAAAGGACCAAAAAAACCAGTTCCAAATAAACCAAATCGCCAGACTGGGATAGGGGCTAACGGAGAGTTCTGAGCGCCCTTCCCCACGGTCGGAAATGCTTTAAAACGGCTTCTTGAAACGCTGATCTATTGTTTGATTTTTTTAAAACACAAAGACAACGTTTTCTTTGGGTGGTTTCTTTTTTAGTTGGATTAATTTTCGTGCGTGATTGTTTTGTTTTGTTTTGTTTTTTCAACGCCTGCGAACCAAAGTCTTGCTCCTTTCAGAGAAGGAAGTTAGCCATGAGAAAACGCCATCCGGCAACTAAAGAACAGAATGGAAAAGTTTAAAAAAAAAACATTGAAAACAAACAAACCTTTCTTTAAAGGAAAAAAAAGAATCTTGACCTCATTTTAGCTCCTGCTTTTAGCTGTGTTCATAGAGTTCAGGTGGGTTTGAGACAACACAAAATGAACATACTGTGAAACTTTGCTTTACAAAGAAACTGACCGAAACACCTGGGTTTAAACACAGAAAATACCAAAAAACCCCAACAACAACCAAACAAAAAAACCAGACTTGAAACCGCTGTTTTTTCACCCTGTAAGGTGCGTGAGGGAAGGGAGCCAGCCCCCGGAGTTGCAGTTCTCATCTCGATGGGAGAGGAACAGCGTTTGGGGTGGCTGGTCTCTCCCGGACGTGCTGCCTGAACAAGTTTTCTAGGTGGAATGTAACTGTTTTAGTGAACTCTCTTCTTTCTTTCCTTTGGGAATATTTTTGGTTTCAGGGTGGGGGGGAGAGGGAGAGGGAACTCTTCCCTTTTTTTTATAGAGAGAAATTCTATGTTCTGCTTTATTGCTTCTTACTGTATATATAAAAAACGACAAAAACGAAAAAAACAAAAAAAAACAAAACAAAAAAACCCAAACGCAAAAAGTTTGAGATGACAAAAAAAAAAAAACCCAAAAAACCAAAAATTGTTTAAAAAAAAAAAAGGATTTTAGACCAAAAATGACCCTATCTCCAGGAGCGGAACAGGGAGTGTTGGGTACTCGGCATTGGCCGGGGGCGACCCCAAAACCTAACAGGGAAGAGGAGTGAAAGAGGGCAAGTGGGCTGGCTGTCGTGGGGGGAGCAGGGGGCCATGGGATTTCTATGGTGTCTGTGAGTCTGTCCATGGCTAACCCGAGCCATGGGGTAACCCCTCCACTGGGACTGCATTTCATAGGGGGTCTAGTGGGTTAGAGCAGGGGAGCTGGGAGCCAGGACTCCTGGGTTCTCTCCCCGGTTCTGGAAGGGGAGTGGAGTGGGGTGGGGTGCGTTAGAGCAGGGGGCTGGGAGCCAGGACTCCTGGGTTCTCTCCCTGGCTCTCCCACTATCTCTCTGCGAGATGATGATGGTTCCCATCAGTTCCATAACTGAACCTCTTGCCAGAGATTGTCTGTGTCTATGATGGGAGGCTCATGAATCCCTATGAAATGCATCCGTGGCCCCCCCACTTCCCCTGAGCCAGCCCCCCAGTGCCCCTCCCCAGAGAGGGGGTTGAGAATAAGTATCCAAACAAGCTTTAAATTACAGCTGTGAAACCAAATATTTACGTAGACACCTCTGTGCTGGCAACCCAGTCAGGACTGGGGGGGCGGCAGGGAGGGGCTGGGCTGGGGATCCCCTCCTCCCCACGGTGCCGTGAAACCCACCGCAAGGTTCTCTGGAGATAGCCTGCCATATACCTCATCTACTTTAAAGATAAACCAAATAGAAATGCTTTATTAGGGTGTGTGCCGGACGGGGGAGGGGAGCGGCGACCTCTCCCATCGTCCCGCGGAGCCCCCAGGAGCGACCCTCCATTTCCTTTCCTTCGTGGGTTTTCCTTTTTGTTTGGGGGGGGTGGTGCGGGTGCAGGGCTGGAGGAATCTTGACAGGGGAGGGAGGATGCCCCCAAGGCCACCAGTCCATCCCCCAACCTAGACAGCCCCTGTCCAGACTCAGCCACGTCAGGTTGGGGATCCCAAGTAACACCCCAGGATGACGGTGCTTTGCGGTACCCCCCTCCCCATGTGGATTGGGAGAAGCATCTGCCACTGGTCTGTGAGCCAGGGAGATGCCAAATCTGGACACTATGAGAGGGCAGTGCCAGCATCCAAACCCTTCCCCGCCACCGCCCTCTCACAGTAACTGACCCAGGAGGGGTGGAAAATCGCGATGACGTTGCCAAAGGTAGTCAGTTCCTAGTGTTTAAACGTTTTAAGTTTTAATCTTCCAGGGTCTGATCCTGTCTTGTTAATTTATTTGTAACTGTGGGACTTAGAAGTGACTTGAAAAATTAATAATAACAATGTAACAGATATTCTGAGTGACTTTTTTATATTCTGTTCTGTGGAGGTGGGGATTGTTTTTCCTGTTGTCATTTTTTAAAAAAAAGTTTTTAATTAAAAAAAAAATCTTGCAACCAAAGACGAGTTAAAGGGGATCGGGACCCTGTCAGCAGGTGTGGGGGGAGGAAGGGGATCTGCATTCGTAGTGCCAAAGCCCCCCTCCAGAAATACAACTCTTCCCCCTGAAACTCACCCGCGGTTTCTGTGTGAGGAGGAAAGAAGGGAGGGAAAATTTTTGGCCGCTGTACAATTCTCATGCTAGAACTGGGTCAATGGAGCCATAAAGGACTTTGAATCACTCAGTGTTTGCTGATCCAAGATGCCTCCTACACTGAGGATTGCTCTGTGATGTGCCATGTCCTGGGCTTCTGGCATGAACTAGCACACATGCTGGATGTTCTAGGTGACACTTGATTTTCGTGGTCATTCTTGATTCTCTAAGCAACTCTGAAATCTCCAGGTCATGCTAGCTGTTCTGGGCCATGCACTGGATGTTCTAGGTGACTCTTGGTGTTCCAAATTACTCATAAGTTTTCTGTGTTTTATTAGAGACTCTAGATCACTCCAGCTGTTCTGGGTCATGTTGTGCATTCTAGGTGACACTTGATATTCCAGCTAGGACCTGAGTTCTCCAAGCAGAACTGCAAGGTATATGTTACTCCAGATGTTCAAAACCATTGGGGGTGTTCTAGATGACACTTGATTCTTTAAGTAGCGCTCTAAGATATCGAGCTGTTCTTGGCTATGTGCTGAATGTTCTAGGTGATGCTTGGTGTTCTAGATTACTCTCTATTCTTTAAGCAGTTCTGAGCTCTTCAGGTCAAGCTTAGTATTGTGTCTCGGTTTGGGCATTCTAGGTGACTCATCATTCTAGGTTACGCTTGAGTCTCCAAGTACTAACAGAACCCCTGAGTCACATCAAATGTTCCAAGAAATGCTGGGTGGCTCTAGGTGACACTTGCCATTCCAGGTTGCCCTCCAGGTAACAACGAGGCCTCAGAGTTTTCCCAAGCTGCTCCAGGTCCTCCTGGATGTAGGTAACAAAGAGTTCTCCTGGCTGGCCTAGCGCTCCCAGCCTGCTGTGCGGATTGTTCTAGCTTTAGTTCTCATGGTTGTAAACCTGCACTCTCCGGTTCACCCTGGATGTGGGGCTGGACCGTGGAGGTGGTTGTCCGAGGGGCTTGCGTTCAAAGGGGGTGCTGGAGAAAATGGCTTGTGTGAGCGTGGCAGCCACCAGCGTTTGTTGTGTGTGGGGAAAGGAGTCCCTGGGGCGGGGCGAAGGTGCCTCTGGGCAACATGATTGAGAACCAGGTGGGAGAGGGTAAGAGCAAAGCAGAGGTGGCAGGGTGGGACTTCCTCCTTGGCACAGAAACTGAGATTTCTTTGGCATGCTAGGGCTTCCTGTTCCACAATGGCAAGGACGTCCCATTCACCGTAGCGGAGAATACTGACAGCAGGGCAGGACTTCCTGTTCTTCACAGGGCAGGACTTCCTCTTTGTGTCAGGCAGGACTTGCTGTTCTCTGAGGGGTTGGACTTCCTGTTCTCTACAGGGTGGGACTTCCTTTTTCACATCGGGGCAGAAGAAGAGATACCAAAGTCTTATACCAGAGCAGCCTCCTGGATGTTGGTGGGGGGGTGTTACACCCTCCCCCCGCCAATTTCTCCCCCTGTAGCTGCACGGTGCGGGGGGCTTTTCTGCCCGGCGGGGGGCGGGGGATGTGGCACTTCCTCCCACCCAACCCTCCGCAATCGATGGCAATTTAAAAGGTCCCTGAGAAATAACCTCCCTCCTTGACTGCTTGTTTTTAGACAAAAATGCCAAGGCACCGCTGGCCTCAGTGATGTTCTAAGGGCTGCCTGGGGGGCCTCCGTCTCACCAGGGGCTCGGGCCCCACCCCCTGCAAGTGCCAAGGCCTGACTTAGCTTAACGCACACAAACGTGAGTCCCACGCGAGTCGAGTCTTTGTCTGGTCAGGGCCAGGACCCGAGCTAGAGAAAGAGACACGAGCCTTACTTCCATTTATACCAAGGATTAGTCCTCACACAGATTGCCCCGGGTTAGCCAAAACTAGGGAGGTTCAAAGAAAATTAGGGTCTGTCTACATGGGGATACCCAGGAAAGTTAATCTGAATTAACAAAAGGTGTGAATGTAAAATGGATTAGCTGAAGTGCATTAATTTGGGAAGCAAATTAAGCCTTTAAAATGGATTAGTTTGGGAAGTGAATTAAGCATGTAAAGTGCATTAATTTTAGAAGTGAATTAAACTAAACCAAATGAAGCCCACTTATGTTTGGAATGAGAGCATCGCACAAGGGGTTTAATGGACTTCAACTGATCCCCTTTAAAAATTCATTCAGATTAACATTGAGGGTCCCCATGTAGACAACCCCCTAGTCAAACTCTCTTAGATCAATTTTCAGCTCCATTTATCTTAACCCAGAAACTCTGACGGAACATGGATTTAAGCCCATTTCCGTGTAGCCTTTCAGGACAGTGCCTGGTTTGAACCAAATTGCTTTTAAACGACTTGCACCTATGGAAGGCGTGTGGCAGGGGACCTAGTCTGGACTAAAGTAGGGTGTGAATGGGAGGCGCTCACGCTATTCCGGATTAGCTCCGTGTGTGCAGACTTGGGTAAATGTCCCTCTTTCCAGGGGCAGCTGTATCCCTTTGAAAGTGGCTTCAGTTAAACCTGAATCAGAGACTCCACATGGGGAGCTGCAGTGCCGTAGCTGTTTGGGTCAGATTCCCCATATAGACAAGTTCAGCCTTGGCTGGCTTCCAAAGTAGCTGGCGTGTCACTGGAGGGGCAGAAAGAGCTCCGTTGTGCGGGGGTGCTGAGACGTTAATGCTGAAAACACTGAAGTCACAGTGAAAAAATTTCCCCCTGGGGATAAGGCCTTGGGGTTGATATGGCACTGAATTCGCCCGGTTTGGCACTGAATTCGCCCGGTTTGGTACTGAGTTCAGCTGGTTTGGTACTGAAATCACCCGGTTTGGCACTGAATTTGCCTGGTTTGGTACTGAGTTCAGCTGGTTTGGTAATGAAATCAGCCATTTTGGTGCTGAATTCAGCCAGTTTGGTACTGAATTCACCCGGTTTAGTACTGAATTCACCAGGTTTGGTACTGAATTCACCTGGTTTGGCACTGAATTCGCCTGGTTTGGCACTGAGTTCAGCTGGTTTGGCACTGAATTAGCCTGGTTTGGCACTGAATTTCCCCGGTTTGGCACTGAGTTCAGCTGGTTTGGTACTGAATTTGCCTGGTTTGGCACTGAGTTCAGCTGGTTTGGCACTGAATTTGCCTGGTTTGGCACTGAGTTCAGCTGGTTTGGCACTGAATTCACCGGGTTTGGTACTGAATTTGCCCAGTTTGGTACTGAATTCAGCTGGATTGATACTGAATTCACCTGGTTTGGTACTGAATTCAGCTGGATTGATACTGAATTCACCCAGTTTGGTACTGAATTCAGCTGGTTTGGTATTGATTTAAGATGAACCTGTTTCAGGCAGGTTTAACTCCAAAGAAGAGATGTATACTCATTTAACTAGATTGCTTTAGAAACCTATTTTGGTAAATCAGTGCATTTCCCATGCAGCAGGTTTTGTAGACAGTCGAAAGAGTGCATTTAACTTTAGTAGAACAATGCAGACCCCTCACATTTATATGGATTTAGTTTGTCTACATGGGGACATCCAGGCAAATTAATCCGAATTAACTAAAGGTGTGAATTTAAAGTGGATTAGTTAAAATTCTTGTGTGGATGCTGCTATTCAGAATTAAAGTGGACTGAATTCAGTTTAGTGGAATTCACTCTGGAAATGCCTACATGAGTTTCTAAATCACTGTCCTTCACTTGGAGTAATTCCTTTGTTGGGAACCGGGTTTGCTCTGGAGTGGATCTTAGTCGCTCTTGAATTGACTTCGCATGGGAGTTGCGACAGGTTTATGTTCCTAGGAGATTTGGGTGCTTTTGAAAATGTCCCAGTGGTGAGAGCAGCGCGGCTTGTGGTGCAGAGCTGGTGCTGTGTGAATGAGGCCAGGACCCAAATTGCTTTTCAAATCTTGGTGTAGATTGAACCCCTTACCTCCCGGGCAGACCTTCCGCTCAGCTTTGACTAAAGAAAAACCTCTACGTCCTAAACGCAGCTTGAACCCAAAGGTTATTTGCGCCCAGACGAGGCCAAACGCGGGCACCTGAGGAAATGGGAATTGCTTCGTCAGGGTAGAAGTTAGGAGAAGTAAAAACCAAAGATGTTCCATTCACCACACGCAGCCCTGCTCCCTTTCCGAAGAGACGGGGAAAGAATCATAGTAAGGATGCAGAAAAATAATGACGAAAATGCTAAAAAAAAATAAAAAAAAAATCAACAAAAATACTTTAAAAATCCCAGAAACTTGCTGCACGCCAGCCCTGGCCCTGGCCCCAGCCCCTCTCCACCCCCTCCACATCCAAAGAGGGAGGATGAAGGTGACGAGAACAGAAATGGGGGGATTTGAGCTTCCCTTCTCCTCGCCGGGGGCAGGGCTGAGCGCGGGAGTGAGTGCCGGGTTCTCTGTGGTTCTGTCCGTCTGTCTCTCGCCCCTGCCCTGCTCTGGCTTGTGTTGGGGTGGGAAGGGTGGGCGCGGGGGTGGTGGTGACGGGGCTCCCTCATCCCCTCCTTCCTCCGCCACCTTCCTCATCTTCTCTGGGACCCAGGGCCCCCTCTCCTGGCTTCCCCTGTCTCTCCCCCCATCCCAACTGTCTGCCCTGCCCCCTTCTCTTCCTCCCCCCACTCTCCCTCGCCCAACCCCCTCTGTTCTTGCCCCTCCCCTCTGCTCTGCCAGTCCTGCCTGTCTCACAATCTCACCCTTTTCTCCTGCCCCTGCCCAAGGGCCCTTTGCCCCCATCCCATCCTCCTTTGCCCCTGAGCTCTGCCCCCTCCCCGGAGAATAGCACTCCCCCAGCTCAGGGCCTGACGTCAGGAACCCATGGTCCCTGGTTGGCGTGTGGAGAGGGGTTGGGAGCCAGGACTCCTGGGTTCTCTCTCTGGCTCTGGGAGGGGAATGGGGGCTAGTGGATAGAGCAGGGGGCTGGGAGCCAGGACTCCTGGGTTCTCTCCCTGGCTCTGGGAGGGGAGGAGGGTGTAGTGGTTAGAGCAGGGGGGGCTGGGAGCCAGGACTCCTGGGTTCGCCCCCTGGCTCTGGAAGGGGAGTGGGGTGTAGTGATTAGAGCAGGGGGGGCTGGGAGCCAGGACTCCTGGGTTCGCCCCCTGGCTCTGGAAGGGGAGTGGGGTGTAGTGATTAGAGCAGGGGGGGCTGGGAGCCAGGACTCCTGGGTTCGCCCCCTGGCTCTGGAAGGGGAGTGGGGTGTAGTGATTAGAGCAGGGGGCTGAAGCCAGGACTCCTGGGTTCTCTCCCCGGCTCTGGGAGGGGAGGGGAGGGGGTGTGTAGTGGTTAAAGCAGGGGGCTGGGAGCCAGGACTCCTGGGTTCTGTCTCGCCCTTGTGTGGTAAGAGGCTGTGCCTCTGCCGCGAGGTTTCCTCTGGGGGAATCTGGAGCAGTTGCAGGGATCATAGTTGGAGCCTTGGGAGGGAGGCCATGTCGTGGCATCCCCTGCTGAACCCCGCAGGCCAGAGCGAGGTTCTCTCCCTTCCCTCCATTCCCCCAATGTCTGTGTCCTGCTCACCCCAGCCCCTGAGCCTCCTGCCCCTCCCCCATCCCCATGGTTCCCTACTTCCCTGTGCCCCCCACTCCCACCTCCTTGGTCTCCCCCTGTCCCTGCAGCTCCCCCCCCCAGCTCCTTCTGCCCTCAGCCCCAGCATCCCTCTTGTGCTGTTCCTAGTCCCTTCCCTGCCAGAGCCCCACAACCTGCTCCCCCGGTTCCCCTATTCCTGCTCCCCGCTCCCCCATTTCCTCTGGTCCCCCGCATCCCCATTCCTGCTCCCCTGCGCCCCTCCCTTCCAGGGGGAGTGGGGTGCTGTCTGTGTGATTCGATCTCCCAGCTCGTTTGTTGTTCGTGGTTTTTTTGCTTCTTTTAATGACATTTTTGTAACTGAGTGTGTTGCCCACGGGGAAATAAAGAAATGTACAGAGTCTGGCTGCTGTCCGCCTGTCTGTCTGCGCCTCCTGCCCCCTGGAAATACAGCTCTGTACAGAGCCCAGGGCGCTCTCCATTTCTCTGCCAGGGGGGTCTGTCTGTCTGCACCCCAGGCCACGCCCCAGAGAACAGGTGTCTGTCTGCACCCCAGGCCACGCCCCAGAGAACAGGTGTCTGGCTCCACCCCAGGCCACGCCCCAGAGAACAGGTGTCTGTCTGCACCCCAGGCCACGCCCCAGAGAACAGGTGTCTAGAACCACCCCAGGCCACGCCCCCGAGTACAGGTGACTGCAGCCCAGGCCACGCCCCCGAGAACAGGTGTCTGGCTCCACCCCAGGCCACGCCCCAGAGAACAGGTGTCTGGCTCCACCCCAGGCCACGCCCCAGAGAACAGGTGTCTGGCTCCACCCCAGGCCACGCCCCAGAGAACAGGTGTCTGGCTCCACCCCAGGCCACGCCCCAGAGAACAGGTGTCTAGAACCACCCCAGGCCACGCCCCCGAGTACAGGTGACTGCAGCCCAGGCCACGCCCCCGAGAACAGGTGTCTGGCTCCACCCCAGGCCACGCCCCAGAGAACAGGTGTCTGGCTCCACCCCAGGCCACGCCCCCGAGTCCAGGTGTCTGGAGTCCAGGTGTCTGGCTGCACCTCCTGACCACGCCCCTGAGAACAGGTGTCTGGCACCACCCAGGCCATGCCCCCTGAGCCCCACCCCCCAACAACCCCCGCCCCAAGGTCACAGGTCTCTGTCTCCTTTCACCCCCAGCCCCCGTGGTCCCCCCACACCCTGCCCCCTCCCCCTCCCCCTCGGGCCCGAGGCCTCCGATCCCTGGGGGCAGGGCTTGAGCTGGTCTCTAGGAGCCACGCCCACTGCCTAGGGACAGGAGCTCCGCCCTCTTCCCCTGGCGGGGGGGGGGTAGGAGGGGCACGCAGGGACCAGCCCCACCCCCATGCCCAGCCGGGGAGGGGGTCGCTCTGGGATACAGAGGGCTTCAAATCACACCAGCTTGCCCTATCCCGAGCCGGGGAGAGAACCCAGGAGTCCTGGCTCCCAGCCCCCCCCCTGCTCTAACCACCAGCCCCCCATCCCAGAGCCAGGGAGAGAACCCAGGAGTCCTGGCTCCCAGCCCCCGCCCTGCTCTAACCACCAGCCCCCCCTCCCAGAGCCAGGGAGAGAACCCAGGAGTCCTGGCTCCCAGCCCCCCCCCCTCCCAGAGCCGGGGAGAGAACCCAGGAGTCCTGGCTCCCAGCCCCCTCCTGCTCTAACCACCAGCCCCCCCTCCCAGAGCCGGGGAGAGAACCCAGGAGTCCTGGCTCCCAGCCCCCCCCCCCTCCCAGAGCCGGGGAGAGAACCCAGGAGTCCTGGCTCCCAGCCCCCTCCTGCTCTAACCACCAGCCCCCCCTCCCAGAGCCGGGGAGAGAACCCAGGAGTCCTGGCTCCCAGCCCCCCCTGCTCTAACCAACAGACCCCCCCCCTCCCTGGAGAGAGAACCCAGGAGTCCTGGTTCCCCGCAGCCTCAGGTCCCAGGCTCGGGAGCACTGGCCCCCCTGGTGGCTGAGGAGCCCCCCCCCTGCATCGGGGGCTTTTCTCCCCCACCCCCTGTTCCCAGGGGATTTATTGCTGTATCTTCCAATCCCCCTCTGGCCGCTCTGGCCCCTCTCATTGGTTTGAGCCAATCCCCCTCTCATTCTCCTTATGGTTCGATCCAATCCCATTCTGCCCCCTTCACATTGGTTTGACCCAACGGGCTCCCCCCCCCGCTCTCTCGCCAACATGGCGGAGCAGCCTCGCTTTGACTCGGGCCTAACGTCATTGCGAAACCGCCCTATGCGGGTCCCCGCGGGAGGGGGCGGTGCCTGCGGGCCGGGCGCGTTGATTGGCCGGGCGCTAAGTAACGCGCCTCGCGATTGGCCGGCAGCGCTGGGCCAATGGACAGGCGGCTTGTTCCGGGGTGACAGCGAGAGCGAGAGCGAGAGCGAGCGGGGCCTGCCAGGAGGTGAGACGCGGCCGCGCGGGGGAGGGGCAGCGCGGGGGGGGCTCCGCTCCGTGTGACTCCGGCCCCCCCGCGAGGCGCCAGAGCCCCCGCCTGGGGGGCGGGGCCGGGGGGGGCAGATCCCCCCCGTGAGCGTGAGGCGGGGCAGGAGCCTCGGGGGGACCCGCAGCCCGACCCCCCCCGGACCCCCCCCGTGTGTCACCCCCCCGGGCCCCCCCCCGGACCCCCCCCGTGTGTCACCCCCCCGGGCCCCCCCGGACCCCCCCCCGTGTGTCACCCCCCCGGACCCCCCCCGTGTGTCACCCCCCCCGGGCCCCCCCCGGAACCCCCCCGTGTGTCACCCCCCCGGGCCCCCCCCGTGTGTCACCCCCCCGTGTGTCACCCCCCCGGACCCCCCCGGGCCCCCCCCCGGACCCCCCCCGTGTGTCACCCCCCCGGACCCCCCCCGTGTGTCACCCCCCCCGGGCCCCCCCCCGGAACCCCCCCGTGTGTCACCCCCCCGGACCCCCCCGGGCCCCCCCCCGGACCCCCCCCGTGTGTCACCCCCCCGGGCCCCCCCCCGTGTGTCACCCCCCCGGCCCCCCCCCCGGACCCCCCCCGTGTGTCACCCCCCCGGGCCCCCCCCGGACCCCCCCCGTGTGTCACCCCCCCGGCCCCCCCCCGGACCCCCCCCCGTGTGTCACCCCCCCGGAACCCCCCCGTGTGTCACCCCCCCGGGCCCCCCCCCGGAACCCCCCCATGTGTCACCCCCCCCGGGCCCCCCCCGGAACCCCCCCGTGTGTCACCCCCCCGGCCCCCCCCGGGAGCCCCCCCGTGTGTCACCCCCCCGGAACCCCCCGTGTGTCACCCCCCCCGGGCCCCCCCCGGGAGCCCCCCCGTGTGTCACCCCCCCGGAACCCCCCCGTGTGTCACCCCCCCGGACCCCCCCGTGTGTCACCCCCCCGTGTGTCACCCCCCCCGGGCCCCCCCCGGGAGCCCCCCCGTGTGTCACCCCCCCCCGGACCCCCCCGTGTGTCACCCCCCCGGGCCCCCCCCGGGCCCCCCCGGGAGCCCCCCGTGTGTCACCCCCCCGGAACCCCCCCGTGTGTCACCCCCCCGGGAGCCCCCCCCGTGTGTCACCCCCCGGGAGCCCCTCCTGCTCCCCCATCTCTCACCCCCCCGGGGCCCCCCCGGAACCCCCCACCCCCCCCGTGTGTCACCCCCCGGGAGCCCTCCCTGCTCCCCCATCTCTCACCCCCCCGGGGCCCCCCCCGGAACCCCCCACCCCCCCGTGTGTCACCCCCCGGGAGCCCCTCCTGCTCCCCCATCTCTCACCCCCCCGGGGCCCCCCCCGGAACCCCCCCACCCCCCCATGTGTCACCCCCCGGGAGCCCCCCCTGCTCCCCCATCTCTCATCCCCCCGGGAGCCCCCCCCGTGTGTCACCCCCCGGGAGCCCCTCCTGCTCCCCCATTTCTCACCCCCCCGGGGCCCCCCCGGAACCCCCCACCCCCCCGTGTGTCACCCCCCTGGGAGCTCCCCCCCGCTCCCCCCATCTCTCACCCCCCCGGAGCCCCCCTGGGAGCCCCCCACCCCCCTGTGTGTCACCCCCCGGGAGCTCCCCCCGCTCCCCCATCTCTCACCCCCCCGGAGCCCCCCCGGGAGCCCCCCACCCCCCCGTGTGTCACCCCCCGGGAGCTCCCCCCCGCTCCCCCATCTCTCACCCCCCAGCAAGCCCCCCCTTCCTCCCCCATTTGTCACCCCCCCGTGTGTCAACCCCCCCGAGCCCCCCCCCACCCCCCCGTGTATCACCCCCGGGAGCCCCTCCCGCTTCCCCATCTCTCACCCCCCCCGGAGCCCCCCTGGGAGCTCCCCCCGCTCCCCCATCTGTCACCCCCCCCCCCCAGAGCCCCTCTCTCTGACCCCGTCTCTCCCCCCCCGGCAGGTGAGGCCCCGGCATGGCGGAGCCGGCCGAGGAGACGCTGCTGTACGTGGAGCACCGCTACGTCTGCTCGGAGTGCAGCCAGCTCTATGGCTCCCTGGAGGAGGCGCTGCTGCACCAGCAGACCCACCTGGGCCCGGAGCAGCAGTATGAGGTGGTGGGGCTGGCAGGCGAGGCCGAGGCCGGGCTGTACCAGGCGCTGGCCGTGCAGGAGAACAGCCAGTACCAGTGCCTGGAGTGCGGGCAGCTGCTGCTCTCGCCCGGCGAGCTCCTGGAGCACCAGGAGCTGCACCTCAAGCGGCTGAGCCAGGAGCCGGAGACGCCCGCCAAGCTGCCGGCCTCCAGCCAGATCCACTACGAGTGCGTGGAGTGCAAGGCGCTGTTCCTCAGCCAGGAGGTGTGGCTAGCTCACCGGCAGGCCCACCGCGCCCCCCCGGAGCTCCCCGCCCCCGAGGCGGCCCCCACCGGCCAGAGCCAGGCGCTGGTGGACCTGGAGCACTCGTACCGCAAGCCGGAGGAGGCGGCAGCGGCAGCGGCGGGGGCGGACGGCTGCGCTGTGCAGCTGCTGCTCTACGAATGCGGCGAGTGCTTGCAGCTCTTCCAGACGCCCAAGGACTTCCTGGAGCACCAGGCCACGCACCTGGGCGCTGCGCCCGCCGGGGAGCTGGCAGAGCCACCCGCCTGCCCGGCGGAGCCCCCCCAACCGGCGCCGGCGGGCGTGCTGAACGGAGCCGCGCCCGCCCCCTCGGAGCCCAGCATCACCGCCAGCGACCACAGCTACGAGCTGAAGAACGGGCCTGAGGAGGTGGCGGCCGCGCCGCGCCGGCCCAAGCGGGGCGGCCAGGAGCCCTGGTGCGCCGAGTGCCAGCAGCCCTTCCCCTCGGCGCACCAGCTCCAGCTGCACCTGCAGTGCCACCGGCAGGGCGCCTTCCAGTGCCCGCTCTGCAGCAAGGTGCTGGCCACCCCGCTGGCCCTGCGGCAGCACCGGAGCGAGCACAGCGGCGAGTCGCGCTACCTGTGCATGGACTGCGGCCTGGCCTTCGACACCGAGGCCGTGCTGCTGGCCCACCGGCGCGGCCACTCCCCCAACCCCCTGCACCGCTGCGCCTGCGGCAAGGCCTTTCTCAACATGACCAAGTTCCTGTACCACCGCCGCTCCCACGGCCCCCTGCCGCCCCCCCCTCCAGAGCCGCCCCTGCCCGCCCCGCCCGAGCCCCCGCCCGCCCCGCCGGCGCCCAAGAAGCCGGACGACGTTGTGCCGCTGGCCATCATCTACTCGGTGGAGAACGCGGAGGCCAACGGGCCCAGCTTCCGCTGCCTGATGTGCAGCAAGGTCTTCTCCAAGCACCTGCAGCTGGTGCGGCACCAGCGCTTCGTGCACAAGCTGGAGCGGCGCCACAAGTGCCAAAGAAGTCGCACGTCCGCAACCACCTGCTGACCCACACGGGCGAGCGCCCCTTCCACTGCAAGGAGTGCGGCAAGAGCTTCAACTCCCAGGCCAACCTGCTGCGCCACCGGCTGACCCACACGGGCGAGCGCCCCTACCGCTGCGAGATCTGCCAGAAGGCCTTCACCCAGTCCTCCACCCTGCAGCAGCACCTCTTCGTGCACAGCCGCCACTACCCCTACAAGTGCCAGGAGTGCGGCATCAACTTCCACCGGCCCTACCGCCTGCTCATGCACCGCTACCACCACACGGGCGAGTACCCCTACAAGTGCCAGGAGTGCGGGCGCTCCTTCCTGCTCCGGCGCCTGCTGGACGTGCACCAGCTGAGCCACGCCGGGCGGGAGCCCCAGGTCTGCGCTGGCTGCGGCGCCGCCTTCGTCACGGCCCTGCAGCTCCGCGAGCACAAGTGCGGCAAGGTGAGCCGGCGCTTCGAGTGCCCCACCTGCGGGAAGAAGGTCAGCTCGGCCGCCCGGCTCCGTGCCCACGAGCTCCTCCATGATGGGGGTGCCGTGGCCGCCCCAGAGGAAGAGGCCCCCGCCCCGCCGCCGCCACCCCCCCCCGCCCCGCCGCGCCGCCTGCCCCAAGAGCTTCGAATGCGCCGAGTGCAAGAAGCTGTTCAGCACCGAGACCTCGCTGCAGGTTCACCGGCGCATCCACACCGGGGAGCGGCCCTACCCCTGCCCGGACTGCGGCAAGGCCTTCCGGCAGTCCACCCACCTCAAGGACCACCGGCGCCTGCACACCGGCGAGAAGCCCTTCAAATGCGAGGAGTGTGGCAAGGCCTTCACCATCGCTGTGCGGCTGGCCGAGCACCGGCGCATCCACACCGGCGAGCGCCCCTACCACTGCGCCGACTGCGGCAAGGCCTATCGCTCCTTCTCCAACCTGTGGAAGCACCGCAAGCTACACCAGCAGCAGCGCCTGCAGAACGAGCAGGAGGCCCTGGCCGAGGCGGCCGCCGCCGCCCCGGACTACGGCAACACCCTGACCATCATGGAGACGATCGAGATCTACCCCGCCGTGGCCGCCGAGCCCGAGGGCGTCCCGGGCAGCCGCCTGGAGAACATTCAGCTGGGAGGGGTCTGAGCCAGGAGAGAGGGCCATGGCGTGGACAGAGCCTTCCCCTCCCCTCCCCCCCCCTCCTCCCGGCTCGTGCCCAAGCTCTTGGCTGGTGGCCACACAGCTTCTGTTCTAGCCATGGCTGGGTCACACGTGGCGACAGCTGCTTCTCCAGCTCCCACTCGTGGCCATGTCCCTGCTCCCGGGGCCACACGGCTCCTCCCAGCCACGGCGCTGCCCCCTCTGGCTTCCCCTCGCGGCCACGTCCCTGCGCCCGGGGCCACGCGGCTCCTCCCAGCCACGGCGCTGCCCTCTCTGGCTCCCCCTCGTGGCCACACTCATCACAAGGGCACTTCCATTTGCTTCTCTGGCTGCCCCCGGGGGCTGCGTCCCCCCGCCATGTGGCTGCAGCTCCAGAAACACCCCTCCCCCCCATGAACCTGGCCCCATCCCCGATGCCACGCTGTGGCAACTGCACCCCTCTCCCCGAGTAGCTGAGCTTGGACTGGAAGTAGCTCACTTTTTCTATTGACCCCCCCCCCCGCCAGCCATCCCCCCAACATAAATAACAGCCCCCCCTACTTTTGCTAACTGGACCCCTCCCTGGGGGGCATTTTGGTATCCGTGTTACAATTAAACACTGAGTAAACAATCAGCGTGGAGAGACTGTTCTGGGGTGGGGGATGGACTAGAAAACAACCCATGTTGCTGAGCTGGGGGGGGGGGTTGGGTCCTGGGGGGCTGGAGCAGGAGGGATCCAAGGGCAGGTGGAGGGGGTGTTGGGTTAGGGGCTCTATAGGGCTGTTAGAGGGTCGGGGGGTGTCCTGTTCGGGGGTGTTGGGGTTCCCGCTGCCCCTCCCACAATGGGGCGAGGTCACGGCCCAGTCTTTGTCCCCTGAGCTGAGATTGCGCCACACGCCGGGTTTGGGCAGCCGCTGGAGCGGGGTTATTAAGCACAGCAGGGACTGTACGCTGTGCGGTTGTAAGTGGTCGGCCCACAGCTGGTTCCCAGAGCCAAGGAACGGTGGGTGCGCAGTCGATATCGAACACTTCTCGCCCCGCGGGATGTTCCAGCTCGTCACACGCCGGCTTCCCCCTTCAGCCTGGGCCCAGGCTCCGCGGCTCAGCTCTGGCCTCCGGCGCAGGCCGGGAGGAGAAAGGCCAACGCACGGTGCCGCTGTCCCCGTTTTCCACCCTCAGTCGAGGTGCCTGACAAACACCAGCCCAGACCTGTCCTGGGGGGGCTCCGGCGTCCCCCCCCCCGCGTGATGCGCCCGCAGCCCCCCACAGCTTTGTAAAGCCCTTGTTTGCAGCTCCCCTGCGCTGATCGGGTGCTTGACGCCCTCCTGGGCGTGGGTCCCCCCCAGTTGCAGACACGCTCCCTCGGCCCCACGCACGACTCATGGCCTTGGACAGAACGATGGCTAGAGCAGATCCTGCCCTTCCCTGGCGCTCGGTACGAATGAGACCCTCGTCGGACGGGGGAATGCGGAGGGGCCGGGCACAGGGCGCCACGGGCAATGTCTCCCCTGTGTCTGCCTGTCCCCTCGCGCCGTCCCTCCTGTGGCCACCAGGTGGGGCTGTTCCACACTGGCCGGGGGTGGGGGGCAGGGGCAATGGTTCATTCCCTACCTGCTTCCCCGCCCCCCACCTGTGCCCCTCCCCCTTTCCCCACCTGGACAGGAGTGTGTGTGTGTGGGGTGTGGGTGGTGTCCTGGCAGGGGGCTGTTTCCCGGGCGAGGGACCCAGGCCTGGGAGGGGTCTTGTACATTAGGGGGTCACGTGGCTTTGGGTGGGTTGGAGCCTCCCCCCCATGGCACTACACATGCCTCCTGTGTTGACACAACACCCACCGCCCACCTGTCACCATCTCACGCTGACAACCTGCAGTGACAACACCCTGATGCACTGCAATATCCACTGATGCATCACACTGCATCTAACACACCCCTGGTGACAACCCCCGCCACCCAGCTGTCACTAACCATCTCATGTGGTGACACAACCCTCGGAGATACAACCCCCGCCGCCCAGCTGTCACTAACCATCTCACGTGGTGACACAACCCTCGGAGATACAACCCCCGCTGCCCAGCTGTCACTAACCATCTGACATGGTGACACAACCCTCGGAGATACAACCCCCGCCACCCAGCTGTCACTAACCATCTTTCCCACTGACACCCCCACGGCACCACCTGGCTTGCCCCCTCGGGCATTCCCCAGGCTCTCTCTGCCTGTGTGGGTACCAAACCGGGGGGGCCGAGGGCTTGGTCGGGGAGCGCCGGCCACACTGTGACGGGGGCTGAGGTGTTGGCCATGGGCGGTGTGGGTGTCACAGACTCCCAGGTCGGGCCCACTCGTGGCCCCGTGGGGGGTGCTCCTTTCAGTGCGACAGCCCTTCTCGGGGGTCCACTCTCTCTCGGGGTCAGGCCCCTCCACCTCCTGGAGCCGCACCTCTCTGAGCCTTAGCACGTCTGTCTCTGCCGTGGGCCCCCTCAGGGAGTCCACTCGCTCTGGACCCCCGGGGCCTCCACCCCCGAAGGGACGATGCCCTCCCCACCCCGTTCTCTAGCCCGGAGTGACTCTCAGCCAGCGTAATACAGGAGGTTTATTGAGCGTTGAACACAGCACAGGAAACTCTCCAGCCTCAGGCCTGGCCTCCCTCAGCCCAGCACATCCCAGTCTCCCTGCATCCAGGGGGGCTCTGCCTGGTCCCTCCTCTCCAGCCCAGAGCCTCCCTGCTCCCCGCTGGGCATCTGAGATCCCTGGCCCCAGCCCCCACCTCTGTCCATTGTCTTCTCTCCAGGGAAACAGGGTCGCCTGGTCCCCTCTCCCCTCTTCTGTCCTCTGCCCCCTCTGGCTGGAACCGGCTGGTCAGGTC
This sequence comes from Malaclemys terrapin pileata, assembly GCF_027887155.1. Classification (NCBI taxonomy): domain Eukaryota; kingdom Metazoa; phylum Chordata; order Testudines; family Emydidae; genus Malaclemys; species Malaclemys terrapin. The sequence continues at coordinate 20,626,590 of NC_071525.1, read as the reverse complement.
CCCGGGGTCCTCTCCCCGCAGCCCATTGTCCCCCCACTGGCCAGAACCGGCTGTGACTTCTGAGCTGGGTCCTCAGGTCATCGGGTCACCGGTCGCTGGGGTGTCGGTCCTCCAGACCATTGGCTGGGTCCCAAGTTCCCTCTCCGGTCCTGTGTCCCAACGAACTCCCTCTCCCCTCCCCTCGTTAAACTAGTAACACCCAGGGACACTGAGTCCCACCCCCTCTGCATGCAAACCATTGAAACCCCACCGAAAACAAGCCCCCCCCACTTTGTCACAGGGGGATTCCCCGGCTTAGCCGCTGGCCAAGGGGGGGCTGGGGGGAGCCATGGCAGGCACCGGCGAGCTCCACCCATGTTAGTTCAGGGCCAGGCTGGCTGCGGGCTCTGCAGTGCCCCTCGTGTGGCCCCATGTGCCCCCTCGCCACCCAGCCACATGCTCACCTGCACGGCTAGTGGCGGTGCACACCTGTGTACCAGCATTGTGCCTGCTCTTACACACTTACCCGTATCCCCACCTCACCTGTTCACTGATAGCTGCCCCCTTCCCCCGCCAGCTGCACGTCTGCTAGTGCGGCACACACCCACATGTGCACACCCACTAGTGCAATGTGCACACCCTCAGTCTGCTGCACACAGACACTAGTGCATTGCACACCTCTACAGCCTGCTGGACACCTACTAGTGCAACACACACAACCTCTGGCTGCTGCAAACATGCTACGATGACTCCTGTGCACAAGACAGCCTCACCCTTTGTTCACACACTAGTGCAATGCACAGTCCCCCTAGCAAATGTTCTAATGCAACGTGCACACACAACGCAACCTCGCCCTTGGCATAGCCTGGGGCTCACACAGGGATTTGCACGAGGCTCCAAAGCCAATGGGTCATTCTCGGGGGGATCTTGATACACTGACACCCCATTTTCTAGCTGAAGGGGCACCAGATGGGGGGAGGGGCAGGGCAGGGGGCAGTTGTGTCTGGGGTGGCGCAGAGACATTTGCCCCAGCGGCTGCTGCATGGAGGGGGCTCCCCCCAGGAATGCCCATGGGGGAGACGTGTGCACATGCCCTGACATGCCCAGGGGATCCCCTCCCTGCCCCTGCTTCAGGCCCCTGGTGCCAGCCCCTCTGGAGTCGCTGGGGGCTCGTGTGCGAGTGCCTGACACACTCGCTCCCGGTTCTCACCCACTGACCATCCCCCAGGGGTGTCGTAGGAGCCCCCAAACCAGGCTCCTGAGACCCAGAGTCAGGAGCTGACCCGGCACCCAGGCCTGCCCCCCCCCGGGTCTTTCCATCTGCCCCCCTCACTCCCCACTGGACTCCTGCAGGGGACTGGGTCCCCCCTCACTTCTTGTCCCCAACTGCTGCATGGGCTGGCTACTAAACGGCCCCTGCGCCCTGCCCCAGAGGTGGCTGCATCTCAGTGCCAAGCGAGGGGGCTCTGTATAAACAATCCTCGCGCCCCGCCCCAGAGGTGGCTGCATCCTCACATTTTGCCCTCCACTTCTTGTGCACATTTGCCAAAGAGCTGTTGGGTGCAGGCCTGGTAGAGCCTGGGCTAGAAAGGAGGCGGGCGGCGGATCCCCTGGGGAGAATGGACCAGACCCCCCAGAGAGAACCCAGGAGTCCTGGCTCCCAGCCCCACCTGCTCTAACCCACCAGCCCCCACTCCCCTCCCAGAGCCGGGGAGAGAACCCAGGAGTCCTGGCTCCCAGCCCCCCTGCTCTAACCCACCAGCCCCCACTCCCCTCCCAGAGCTGGGATAGAACCTAGGAGTCCTGGCTCCCAGCCCCCCCACTCTGACCCACACTCCCTGACCTACTCCAGCTGGCCTAGGGGCACGTCTTTCTGGGTGGCTCTGAGCAAGGACAGTCTCCCCCCAACCCTCCATGGGAGCTGCACCCCAAGGCCCTAGCCCCACATTCCTGCTGCTGGTCTTGGATCTCAGTGTATTGAGCTTCCCCATAGCAGTGCCCAGCCGGGGCCTCTGGCGCTGCGAGCTTCCCCATAGCAGTGCCCAGCCGGGGCCACTGGTGCTGCGAGCTTCCCCACAGCAGTGCCCTGGTGCTGCGAGCTTCTCCACAGTAGTGCCCAGCCAGGGCCTCTGGTGCTGCGAGGTTCCCCACAGCAGTGCCCTGGTGCTGCGAGCTTCCCCACAGCAGTGCCCCCAGCTCCCTGTATCCTGCCTGCCCGAGGGGAGCTGGTGGCGATTGAAGCCATTTCCCCCACCCCAGCGGTTCCCAGAGAACCCCCCGCCCCCCAATCACCCTCCCTCCTCCCCCCGCCACAGCCCCGCCCCCGCCCCCCCCCCGCCGGGCCGGGTCGCTGCGGGGCCTCATTAGGATTCAGCTCGCGCCCGCGAGCGCCGCAGCGAATCTCAATGAGGAGACCCCCCCTCCCCCCCCGCGCCCGCCCCCCCGCTAGCCGCCCCCCCCAGCAGCCCCCCCGCCGCCCCTAGCAACCTCCCGTCCCCCTGAACCCCCCAGACCCCAGCCCGGCCCCGCGTCCCCCCAGCAGCCCCCGGCCGCCCCCCGACCCCGTGCAAAGGGGGAGTCTCTCCACCCCCTCATTCACCCCCCCACCGTAAGGCCCCGCCCCCGACGGAGGGTCCGGCCGCCCCCATCCCCCCTTTTCTCCATCCCCGCCCCCTCCCCCTCTCTCCGCCCCCCTCCATCTCCGCCCCCCCCCCCCCCACCGTCGCCGCGATGCGCCGGCCTCGGCTGATTGAGGGCTCCTGAAGCGCCCCCCCCGCTCCCCCCGCATCCTCTGCATCGCCCCCCCCGGCGGAAAATCGGGATTTGAACCCTCCCCCCGGAGATCAAGGCCGGGGCTGCGATCGGGGGGGGTGTCCGGCCCCCCCAGGAGGGCGAGCGGGGGCGGCGGTCGAGGGAGATTCGGGACGCCCCCCCCGGACAGACAGACGGACATGGGGCGTTTTCTCTTCTACCGGCAGTTCTCACCCCCCCCCTGCAAAACGCGGGGCGCTGACGCCTGAGCCCCCCTCACTGCGCCCCCCGCGCGTCTCGCCGCTGCCCGGGCTCCCCGGATTGCGGACTTGGGGGGCCCCGGACGGGCAGCGGGGGCCCCACCCCGAGCCGGGGGGGGGGCCGCGAGGCAGCCAGAGCGGGGGGGGCCCCGCGCCGATCACGGATTCCGTAAGTCTCGCTACTTTCCTGCCTGTTTGGGGGCGCCGGGGGGGGCAGCTCCGTGCCCCCCCCGCACTTTGGCGTGGCCTGTGCCGAAGCTCTGCGCACGCGTATGTGAGGCCGGGGGCGGTATGGGGGGGATTGGGGTGCGGGGGGAGCTGGGGGAGGGGAGGGGAACCCCGTCTGGTCTCTGGCGGCGATGGGGGGGCGGGAGACAAGGGGCAGAGACCGCGGGGCTGGGCCCGTCTGGCCCTGGCTGTATCCTGCGCCCCCCCCCCCGGCTCTGCTCCGGGCCCGCTGTCCCCCCCGCCTTCGCTAGACCCCGGCCCCCCCTTTTCTCTCTGCTCCGTCCTCGGCGCCCCCAGCTCGGCCTACCCCCCCCGGCCTGTCCCCATCACCCCCTTCCGCTGGGGGGACCTCCGGTGCCCCCCGTTAGCCCCAAACCCAGGGCTGAGCACACGAAGCGGGGGGGAGGGCACGGGGTCTTTCCCAGCTGGGGGCCCCCGGCCCCGATGCGGCCCGGGGGGGGCCTGGCTGGCTCACGGGGGACAGGGAATGGGGCTGGGGCCTGTCCCCACTGGGGGACCCCGGCCCCAATCCGGCCCGGGGGGGATTGGCTGGCTCACGGGGGACAGGGAATGGGGCTGGGGCCTGTCCCCACTGGGGGACCCCGGCCCCAATCCGGCCCGGGGGGGATTGGCTGGCTCACGGGGGACAGGGAATGGGGCTGGGGCCTGTCCCCACTGGGGGACCCCAGCCCCGATCCGACCCGGGGGGGACTGGCTGGCTCACGGGGGACAGGGAATGGGTCTGGGGCCTGTCCCCACTGGGGGACCCCGGCCCCAATCCGGCCCGGGGGGGATTGGCTGGCTCACGGGGGACAGGGAATGGGGCTGGGGCCTGTCCCCACTGGGGGACCCCAGCCCCGATCCGACCCGGGGGGGACTGGCTGGCTCACGGGGGACAGGGAATGGGTCTGGGGCCTGTCCCCACTGGGGGACCCCGGCCCCAATCCGGCCCAGGGGGGACTGGCTGGCTCAGGGGGGCAGGGAATGGGGCTGGGGCCTGTCCCCACTGGGGGACCCCGGCCCCAATCCGACCCGGGGGGGACTGGCTGGCTCAGGGGGGCAGGGAATGGGGCTGGGGCCTGTCCCCACTGGGGGACCCCGGCCCCGATCTGGCCCTGGCGGGGAGGACTGGCTGGCTCAGGGGGGCAGGGAATGGGGCTGGGGTCTGTCCTCGTTGGGGGGCCCCGGCCCCGATCCGGCCCCGGGGGGGACTGGCTGGCTCAGGGGGACAGGGAATGGGGCTGGGGTCTGTCCCCGCTGGGGGGCGGGGTGAGCTCTGGGACCCTCTAGCTGCTCAGTGGGTCCATGTGTGAATCGAGTTTGCTGGGTCTCACCAGAATCCCCCCACCCCGGGCATCAGCCGGCCCCCTTCGGCCACAGGCCCGAGCCACCTTCCCCCTGGGCCTGGGAGGGGTAACGGGGGGGAGGGGGCTGTCTGTATGCTCATCCTGCCCCCGCTCTGGGAGGGGGAGGGGTGCCTTTGACTAACCACCCCCCACACACGCAGGGTCCCCCATGTGCCCCCACCCCTCAGCCCCCTCTCTCCTAGGGCCTCCCCCCTCTCGGCAGCCCCCAGCACTCAAACCCTCTTGCTCCCCCCCAAGAGGGCCCCTCTACATATTCATCGCCCCAGGCCCCTGGTGGCCCCCCAATTCCGTGTCTCTCTCCTGCCTCCGAGCCCTGAGATCGAGGCCTCGCTCACCCGCAGCTGCAGGGGGCACAGAGGTGCCCCCCACGTTAGCATCCCCCGGCTCCCTGGCGCGGCCTGGGCAGGAGGGCTTGGTGCCGAGTCGCTAGCCAGGAGCTGGGCTATGGGGGGGGGAGGGGCATGGCCCGGTCTGGGTGTTGGGTTTTCGGCGCGGGGGGGACTGGGATATGGTGTTGGGCGGGGGGGAGACGGGCTGTGTCTCCAGACTGGCAGTTCCTTGGGGCTGAGTGCTGAGGGTTCAGGGGGTGAGTTAACTGCTGAGGGCACTGCTGGGGGAAGCTCGCAGCACCAGGGTCCCCAGCTGGGGGCACTTCTGGGGTGAAGCTCGCAGCGCCAGGGTCCCGGCTCAGAGCACTGCTGGGGTGAAGCTCGCAGCACCAGGGGCCCTGGCTGGGGCACTGCTGGGGTGAAGCTCGCAGCGCCAAGGGCCCTGGCTGGGGGCACTGCTGGGGGGAAGCTCGCAGCGCCGGGGGCCCTGGCTGGGGCACTGCTGGGGGGAAGCTCGCAGCCCCATCTCCCTGCTCAGATGTTGATACCTTTTGTGGCAGCCGGTAGCTGTTGCCGGGCAACAGGACACGGCTAGGAAGGAAGCTGGTGTCTCCAGGCAACGCTATCTGAGACCCCGCCCCCTTCTCCCTCCCCTCCCCCATGCAGCTGGTGGGGCATCAAGGGGTCACGTGACTGGGTTGGATTCCCATCCCCCCACTCCTGGACCATGGAGGGATGGGTGATTGGCCCCATCCCATCGCCCCAGCCCTCCAACCCCCCCCCCCCCCCCCCAGAACCTGGCCCCGAGACCCGTCCCCGTCCCCTCAACCCCTCTCCAGGAACCCGGCCCCAAGATGCGGCCCCGTCTCCCTGAATCCCCCCCGAGACACGGCCCCGAGACGCGGCCCCATCCCCCTGAATCTGCCCCCTGGGAACCCGGCATCGAGACGCGGCCCCATCCCCCCGAACCCTCCCCCCGGGAACCTGGCCCCAAGATGCGGCCCCGTCGCCCCGAATCCCCCCCGAACCCGTCCCCGAGATGCGGCCCTGTCCCCATGAATCCCCTCCCCCGGGAACCCGGCCCTGAGATGCGGCCCCGACCCCTCGAATCCCCTGCCCTGGGAACCCCACCCCGTCCCCCCGAATCCACCTCCGGGAACCCAGCCCCGAGATGCAGCCCCGTCCCCCCAAATCCACCCCTGGGACCCTGGCCCTGAGACACGGCCCCGTCCCTGTGCAACTGACGCTGTCCCAGCTCCCCCCTCCAACGGCACTGAGACGCCCCCTCCCTGGGGACCCTGGTGCTGCGAGCTTCCCCCCAGCAGTGCCCAGCCAGGGGCCGGGAAGTTGTTGGTGCTGCTCAGGGTTCAGGCCTGGTCGTCCCCCCTGCCCCTTTGCCCCGTGGGGGGCGTCTGGCTCCCCCCCTGCGCTCGCGCCCAGCCAGGCTGCGGGAAGCAACGTCGTGCTCAAGGTGAAGGTGGCGCGAGGACACTGCTGACTTGGCACAAACGGGGAGCGGTGCGGGGGGGGGAGCGGTGCCAGATGCTGCGAGACCCCTCCCCCACACTGCCACCAGGAGTCACCTTGGCCGGGGGCACCGTGGGGCAGGAAGTGGGGAGGAGGCTCAGTAGGGGGCGCTGTGGGGCAGGGGGGGTGAGTAAGGGGCGTGTCTTGGACTCCCAGGTCGGGCCCACTCTTGGCCCCGTGCGGTCCGTGGGGGGTGCCCCTTTCAGTGTGACAGCCCTTCTCGGGGGTCCACTCTCTCTCGGGGTCAGGCCCCTCCACCTCTCTGAGCCTTAGCACGTCTGTCTCTGCCGTGGGCCCCCTCAGGGAGTCCCCTTGCTCTGGGCCCCCGGGGCCTCCACCCCCGAAGGGACGATGCCCCCCCCACCCCGTTCTCTAGCCCGGAGTGACCCTCAGCCAGCGTAACACAGGAGGTTTATTGAGAGTTGAACACAGCACAGGAAACTCTCCGGCCACAGGCCTGGCCTCCCTCAGCCCAGCACATCCCAGTCTCCCTGCATCCAGGGGGGCTCTGCCTGCTCCCCCTCTCCAGCCCCGAGCCCCCCTGCTTCCCAGCTGGGCATCTGAGATCCCTGGCCCCAGGCCCCTCCTCTGTCCATTGTCTTCTCTCCAGGGAAACAGGGTCGTAAACCGGGGCCTCCTGTCCTCTCCGCTCTCCTCCGGCCCCTCGGGCTGGAACCGGCTGCAACTCCTGAGCTGGGTCTCCGGGTCGGGGTCTCAGGTCACCGGTCGCTGGGGTCTCCATTCTCCAGGCCATCGGCTGGGTCCCAAGTCCCCTCTCCGGTCCTGTGTCCCAACGAACTCCCTCTCCCCTCCCCTCGTTAAACCAGTAACACCCAGGGACACTGAGTCCCACCCCCTCCGCATGCAAACCAGGGGGCGCTGTGGGGCAGGGGGTCACTAGGGGGCGCTGTGGGGTGGGGTCAGTAGAGGGGGCTGTGGGGAGTCACTGGGGGCACTATGGGGTGGGTAGTTACTGTGGGGGCTGTGGGGTGGGGGGTCAGTAGGGGACTGTGCAGGGGGTCACTAGGGGGCGCTGTGGGGCGGGTGGTCAGTAGGTGGTGCTGTGGGGTGGAGGGTCAATGGGGGCGCTGTGGGGTGGGGTCAGTAGAGGGGGCTGTGGGGAGTCACTGGGGGCACTATGGGGTGGGGGGTTACTGTGGGATGGGGGGTCACTAGGGGGCGCTGTGGGGCGGTCGGTCAGTAGGGGGCGCCGTGGGGAGTCACTAGGGGGTGCTATGGGGTAGGGGGTTACTGTGGGGGCTGTGGGGTGGGGAGTCAGTAGGGGGCTGAGCGGGGGGGTCACTGGGGGCGCTGTGGGGCAGGCAGTTAGTAGAGGGGGCTGTGCGAGGGTCACTAGGGGGCGCTGTGGGGCGTCACTAGGGGGCGCTGTGGGGCGGGGGGTCACTAGGGGGCGCTGTGGGGCGGTCGGTCAGTAGGGGGCGCCGTGGGGAGTCACTAGGGGGTGCTATGGGGTAGGGGGTTACTGTGGGGGCTGTGGGGTGGGGAGTCAGTAGGGGGCTGAGCGGGGGGGTCACTGGGGGCGCTGTGGGGCAGGCAGTTAGTAGAGGGGGCTGTGTGAGGGTCACAAGGGGGCGCTGTGGGGCGTCACTAGGGGGCGCTGTGGGGCAGGGGGTCACTAGGGGGCGCTGTGGGGGGTCACTAGGGGGCGCTGTGGGGCGGGGGGTCACTAGGGGGCACTGTGGGGCGTCACTAGGGGGCGCTGTGGGGCGGGGGGTCACTAGGGGGCGCTGTGGGGCGTCACTAGGGGGCGCTGTGGGGCGGGGGGTCACTAGGGGGCGCTGTGGGGGGTCACTAGTGGGCGCTGTGGGGCGGGGGGTCACTAGGGGGCGCTGTGGGGCGGGGGGTCACTAGGGGGCGCTGTGGGGCGTCACTAGGGGGCGCTGTGGGGCGGGGGGTCACTAGGGGGCGCTGTGGGGCGTCACTAGGGGGCGCTGTGGGGCGGGGCATCACTAGGGGGCGCTGTGGGGCGGGGGGTCACTAGGGGGCGCTGTGGGGCGTCACTAGGGGGCGCTGTGGGGCGGGGGGTCACTAGTGGGCGCTGTGGGGCGGGGGGTCACTAGGGGGCGCTGTGGGGCGTCACTAGGGGGCGCTGTGGGGCGGGGGGTCACTAGGGGGCGCTGTGGGGCGTCACTAGGGGGCGCTGTGGGGCGGGGGGTCACTAGGGGGCGCTGTGGGGGGTCACTAGGGGGCGCTGTGGGGCGGGGGGTCACTAGGGGGCGCTGTGGGGCGTCACTAGGGGGCGCTGTGGGGGGTCACTAGGGGGCGCTGTGGGGCGGGGGGTCACTAGTGGGCGCTGTGGGGCGGGGGGTCACTAGGAGGCGCTGTGGGGCGGGGGGTCACTAGGGGGCGCTCTGCCATGTGACTCCCCCCCCAGGTGGCAGCCGGGGCCGCGGCGACGTTCCCCATGAGGAGGGTGGAAGATGCCGACGTCGCCCGCGCTGCTGCTGCTGCTGATCGTCAACTTCGCCCGCCTGAGCCTGCAGGTGCTGTCGTCACTGCGCATGGGTGAGGCGCCCCAGGGAGCCAGGGGCAGGGGCTGCGGGTCGGGAGTGAGGGGCACCGGCAGAGCTGGGGGGCAGCCCGGGGCTGGGGGGAAGGGGCTGCGGGTCGGGAGTGAGGGGCACCGGCAGTGCTGGGGGGGAGCCCGGGGCTGGGGGGAAGGGGCTGCGGGTCGGGAGTGAGGGGCACCGGCAGTGCTGGGGGGCAGCCCGGGGCTGGGGGACAGGGGCTGTGAGTCGGGAGTGAGGGGCACCGGCAGAGATGGGGGAGAGCCCAGGCCTGTGGGGCAGGGGCTGTGGGTCAGAAGTGAGGGGGCTGTGGATGGGAGGAGGCCATGGGAGGTGGCTGAGGATGGGGCGAGCTCAGTGGTGGGGGAGGGGTGTCTGTGGTGTCTCTGGACCCACGTGCCCCCCCCGGCTGTGTGCCCCCCAGCTGCGATCCTGGACGATCAGACGGTGTGTGGGCGCGGGGAGCGGCTGGCCCTGGCCCTGGCCCGGGAGCACATCAACGGCATCATCGAGGTGCCAGCGAAGGCCCGCGTGGAGGTCGAGATCTTCGAACTGCAGCGCGACAGCCAGTACGAGACCACTGACACCAGTACGTGTGCGAGGGGGCATGCGTGTGCGAGGTGAGATGCATGGGGAGTAGTGTGCAAGGGGGCCTGTGAGACCCCTGACACCAGTACGTGTGTGAGGGGGCGTGCATGAGACCACTGACACCAGGACATGTGCAGGGGGCATATGTGTGCAAGGACAGATGCATGGGGAGTAGTGTGCAAGGGGGCCTGTGACACCCGACACCAGGACGTGTGCAAGGGGGCGTGCATGAGACCACTGACACCAGTACGTGTGCGAGGTGAGATGCATGGGGAGTAGTGTGCAAGGGGGCCTGTGAGACCCGACACCAGTATGTGTGTGAGGGGGCGTGCATGAGACCACTGACACCAGGACATGTGCAGGGGGCATATGTGTGCAAGGACAGATGCATGGGGAGTAGTGTGCAAGGGGGACTGTGACACCCGACACCAGGACGTGTGCAAGGGGGCGTGCATGAGACCACTGACACCAGGACGTGTGCGAGCGTGCGTGCATGAGACCACTGACACCAGGACATGTGCAGGGGGCATACGTGTGCAAGGACAGATGCATGGGGAGTAGTGTGCAAGGGGGCCTGTGAGACCCCTGGCACCAGTACATGTGCAAGGGGACATGTGTGCAAGAGGGCCTGCGAGACCCCTGGCACCAGTACATGTGCAAGCGGAGTGTGTGCAAGAGACAAGCACAAGGAGTTGAGCGTGCAAAGGGAGCATGTGTGTGAGACCACTGACACCAGCACCTGTGCAAGGTGTGAGTGTGCAAGGGGTAGCCAGGACTAGTGTGTGAGGGAGTGACCCCATGTAACTGAGTGTGTAAACACACGAGGGAAGTGTGCAAGGGGGAGTGTGCACAAGGGTGGTTAGTCCAAAAGCACCTCTCCAAGGCCATCGTGGTATGGGGAGTGTGAGTAGATGAGGGTGAGTCCGTGACCCAACGGGGCTCGGAGCATGAGATTCCCCCAGGCCAGTCACGGCTGGGTGTGCAAGATGCGTGTTGTCGGAGAAAAACTGAGTTCTCACTATTTTGTTTAGATATCCTCATCTTCTTCCTCACTGGTCTGTTGCTCTTGAGACTGGACCAGTGAGGAAGAAGATGAGGATACCAAGGAGGAGGAAGAGGAGAAGGAGGAGGATACAGAAGAGCCCTGCTTTGTGATGAGAAGATGATGATAATGCAGTGGCAGCTGGAAACAACGTTCATTATTTTGTTTAGGTACAGCAAGTCAGAGGCTTTATTATTAACTCTCACATGTGCAGAGGAGAGAGCAAGCAGGTCTCTCCCTGGTAACTAATTACAGCAAGCATTTATACCTTTCATTACAGAAATAATGAGGGACAGCTGCATTTTGTTTATACATAGGCCATCTTGATATCTCATTTCCTTACTTGTTTTGACTCTTGCCTACATACAATTAGTTTCTATACCTTATCTACACAAGGTCTTCTACACCTTATCTATACTGAGGTCACAATGACTTCTTACACAGCTCTTTCTCACCCGTCTCACACAATCCTCACACAATCCTCGCTTCTACAAATCTCGCGTTATCAGGGTTATCAGGGTCACAGCTAGCTTGACTCTTGCTAACAAAGACTGTCTCTTGCTAACGAAGCCTGACTCTTGCTAACAACCATCATGCATTGCAGTTCCCTTCTGTCAGTTCTTTTCTCTGCTTCCACAGTGTGCACACGTGGGCCCAGCCCTCACTGGCTGGGGATGATCTGTGTGTAATCAGGGACATGGGCGTGTGCTGGGCACAAGTGTGCAAGGAGGAGAACGGATATGAGCGTGTGCTGGGAGTGTGCAGGACACTGAGGTGATGGGGAGTGTGAACGTTTGTGTGCGTAGGGGGCGTGTCCAAAGGGGGTGTGTGGAAGGGTCCCGGGGTCCTGGCATGGGGTTTGGGGAGCTCCGGGTGAAGCCAGGCAGGGCTCTGGGGCAGCGTCTCCCCACAGGGCACCTGTCACCAGGGCCGGGCACCTGCTTGGCTTCGGGGGCTCCTGGGTCCGACCTCGGAGCGTTCAGCCCTCTGGGTGCACCGGGCCCCCTCACAGCGAGTCCTCCTGGACGGGGCCCCTGGGGAGCCTCATGTGCCCCCAAAGGGCCCTGCCCCCCCGCAGTGACTCCCAGGCAGCGAGTGACCCCGACGTGGGGACCCAGCGTAGAACAGAGCTTGTGAGACCAGGGACCTGCAGCAAAGTCTGTTGGGGGGGACCCAGAGCCCCGGGTGCCCCCCAGACCAGGAGACTGAGTCTCTTCCCGCAGCCCAGCCTCAACCACAACCCGCTGCCCCTCTCCAGGCTTTGCCCCTTGCCCGGGATAGCAGGTCCCTGGGTGGCACCAGGACCCTGGCTGGCTCTGCAGGGCCAAGCTCCAGCCATCGGTGAGCAGGTTCTGAGCGTGGCCGGGCGGGTCGCTGCACCAATCACACCCCCTGAGCCCCCCACCTAGTACCTGACACACAGGGGAAACTGAGGCACCCACAATATTTAGAGAAACATTATGAACATTCCCACTGCATCACAGCAGGAGAGTGAGGGTGAGTGGGTATGTGCAAAGATGAGGGTGTGTGTTTGTGGAAGGAAAAGTGTGCAAGGTGGGTGTGCAAGGATGAGACTGTGTGCATTCATGGACAGACAAGCATGTGAGTGTGAATGGACAGGTCATGCATGTTTGTGGCAAGAGGAGGATGTGTGTGAAAGCATAAGTGTGTCAGGGTGTGTGTGTGAGGGTGGGTGTGCAAAGGTAATTGTGCAGGACATGCATGCTTGTGGAGGGAGGAGTGCACATGTGTGAGGGTGGGCATGCAATGGGGAGTGTGCAAGGGTTGTGTGTAAGTGTGCGTGCAAGCAAGCGTACATAGGGTGTGTGTTTGTGGAGGGAGGATCACACGTGTGCGAGGGTAGGTGTGCAATGGTGAGCATGCATGTGTGGGGGTTGGCATGTGAGTGTGCAAGGGTATGATTGTGGGGGAGGTGCCCGTGTGTGCGTGCGCGTGCGAGGGTGGGCGTGTGAGGGTCTGGCTGGCCGGCATGCCCCACACACGCTCTCTCCCCACAGTGTGCCAGATCCTGCCCAAAGGGGTGGTGTCGGTTCTGGGTCCTGCATCGAGTCCAGCCTCGGCCGCCACCGTCAGCCACATCTGTGGGGAGAAGGAGGTAAATGGGGGGTGGGCGGGACCCCCTGAATCCAGGGGAGAGCCTTGCCCCTCCCCTTGCACCCCATCACCCCACTGCTCCCTTGTTCCCCACATCTCCAGTGCTTCCCCCTGCCCTCCCCGGCCCGACGCCCCCTCTGGGTCCTGACCCTCTCGCTCCCCCCAGATACCCCACGTGAAGGTGGGCCCCGAGGAGACCCCCCGGCTCCAGTATCTTCGCTTCGCCTCCGTCAGCCTCTACCCCAGCAACGAGGACCTGAGTCTGGCCCTGGCCCGGATCCTGCAGTCCTTCAACTACCCCTCGGCCAGCCTCATCTGCGCCAAGGCCGAGTGTGAGGGGCACAGCGGGGGGCGCCATGGGTTGGGGGTCAGAGGGGGGCACCGTGGGGAAGAGGGGGATGGAGGAGTCAGAGGGGGGCACCATGGGGCAGAGAATGGAAGGGGGTTGGTAGGGGGCACCGTGGGGCAGGGGTCAGAGGGGGGCACCGTGGGGCGGGGGTCAGAGGGGGGAACTGTGGGGCAGAGAATGGAAGGAGTTGGCAGGGGGCGTCATGGGGCAGGGGTCAGAGGGGGCACCATGGGGAAGAGGGGGATGGGGGGTCAGAGGAGGGCGCCATGGGGCAGAGAGTGGAAGGGGGTTGTGTCACGGAGTGTGGGGGACTCAGGGCCCTGTACCCCCGGCTTCCTGCGATTCCCCGTGACTCTCAGCCAGCCAGTGAAGCGGAAGGTTTATTGGATAACAGGAACACAGTCTACAACAGAGCTTGTAGATACAACCAGGACCCCTCAATCAAGCCCTCTTGGGGAGCGCAGGGAGCTTAGACCCCAGCTTGGGGTTCCCTGCGTTGCACCTCCCAGCCCAAAACTGAAAACTCCCAAATCCCTCCAGCAGCTCTCTCCCCCCTCCCCTCTGCTCCTCCTCCCCTTTGTTCTGTCTCCCGGGCAGAAGGTGTCACTTCCCCCACCCCCCTCCTGGCTCAGGTTACAGCTCAGGTACCTCAATGTAACTCCCAGGCTCCATTCCCAGGTCAAATCTGCCCTGCTCCCTGCTCCGTCACATCTCTCCCCCCTTCGAGACTGAACTGAGCGGGGTCACTCTGACCAGTGACCTGGGGAAGTTCAGGGCTCCCTCTCCGGGACAATGCGTCCGCTATCAGGTTGTCACATCCCTTCACATGGACCACGTCCATGTCATAATCCTGCAGGAGCAGGCTCCACCTCAGGAGCTTGGCGTTGGCTCCTTTCATCTGGTGCAGCCAGGTCAGGGGAGAGTGGTCGGTGTGCACGGTGAAGTGACGCCCAAAGAGATATGGCTCTAGTTTCTTGAGGGCCCACACCATGGCCAGGCATTCCTTCTCGATGGCCGCGTAGTTCTGCTCCCGGGGTAGCAACTTCTTGCTCAGGTACACGATGGGGTGTCTCTCCCCCTTTTCATCCTCCTGCATTAACACCGCCCCCAGTCCCGTGTCTGAGGCGTCGGTGAACACCATAAAGGGCTTGTCAAAGTCTGGGTTTGCCAGAACTGGGCCACTGACCAGAGCCTCCTTCAGCGCCTGGAGAGCCTCCTGGCACTCCTCGGTCCAGACCACTTTGTCTGGCTTCCCCTTCTTGCACAGCTCAGTGATGGGGGCGGCTATGGCGCTAAAGTGGGGCACGAACCTCCGATAGTACCCTGCCATCCCAATAAAGGCTTGGACCTGCTTTTTGGTTTGAGGAGCGGGCCAGTCTCTGATCACCTCCACTTTGGCTGGTTCCGGCTTTAGGCAGCCGCTTCCCACCCGGTGGCCTAGGTAGGATACCTCAGCCATCCCCACCTTGCACTTCTCCGGTTTTACGGTCAGCCCAGCCTTCTGGAGTCGGTCCAGCACTTGTCTAACCTGGGATATGTGGTCCTCCCAGGTCTGGCTAAAGACACAGATGTCATCGATATACGCCACGGCAAAACTCTCCATCCCCCTCAGTAGCTGATCCACCAGGCGCTGGAAGGTGGCCGGCGCTCCCTTGAGGCCGAAGGGCAGGGTCAGGAACTCATAGAGCCCCAGAGGGGTGACAAAGGCCGATTTCAGCCTGGCATCTGCATCCAGCAGCACTTGCCAATAGCCCTTTGTAAGATCCATGGTGGTAAGGTACCGAGCACCTCCCAGCTTGTCTAGGAGCTCGTCCGGCCTGGGCATGGGGTAGGCATCGGCTACAGTGATGGCATTGAGCTTCCGATAGTCCACACAGAACCGGATCGACCCGTCCTTTTTGGGGACCAGCACCACCGGCGAGGCCCAAGGGCTGGAAGACGGCTGGATTACCCCCAAAGCCAGCATGTCATTGACCTCTCTTTCCAGGTCCTGAGCAGTTTTCCCTGTGGCTCGGAAGGGGGAGCATTTTATAGGCGGGTGCGATCCTGTCTGCACCCGGTGGACAGTCAGATTAGTGCGTCCAGGCTGGTTGGAAAACAGCTGTTGGTACAGATGCAGCACCCCTCCGATCTCAGCTCGCTGGGCAGGGGTCAACCGATCAGAGAGGGGAATTGCTTCCAGGGGGGAACCAGCTCTTGTCCCAGGGAATAGATCTACTAAAGCGTCATCTCCCTGCTCCTCCCAGTGCCCACACACGGCCAACACCACATTCCCCCTGTCATAATATGGCTTCATCATATTCACATGGTACACCCGGTGGTGGTGTGCCCGGTTCGACAGCTCCACCACATAGTTTACCTCATTTAGTTGCTTGACAACCTTGAAGGACCCTTCCCAGGCGGCCTGGAGTTTGTTCTTCCTCATGGGGATGAGGACCATCACCTGATCCCCGGTGGCGAAGGCGCGGGCCCGCGCCATGCGGTCATACCAGATCTTCTGCTTCCTCTGGGCTCTGGCCAGATTCTCCCTGGCCAGGCCCATGAGCTCGGCAAGTCTTTCCCGGAAGGTCAGGACATACTCCACCACCGACTCTCCGTCAGGAGTGGCCTTCCCCTCCCATTCGTCTCTCATCAGGTCCAGGGGCCCCCTTACCCGCCTTCCATATAACAGTTCGAAAGGCGAAAACCCGGTAGACTCCTGGGGTACCTCCCTGTACGCAAACAGCAGGTGAGGTAAGTACTTGTCCCAGTCCTGCGGGTGCTGATTCATAAATGTTTTCAGCATCATTTTTAGCGTCCCATTGAACCTCTCCACCAGCCCGTTGGATTGGGGGTGATATGCTGAGGCCCAGTTGTGCCGGACCCCACATCTCTCCCACAAGCACCGGAGTAGGGCCGACATGAAGTTGGAACCTTGGTCCGTCAAGACTTCCTTGGGGAACCCCACTCGGCTGAAAATGGTCAGCAGCGCATCCGCCACAGTGTCTGCTTCAATGGACGATAAGGGCACTGCCTCGGGGTAGCGGGTGGCGAAATCGACCACCACCAGGATGTATTTCTTCCCAGACCGGGTCGTCTTGCTGAGAGGTCCCACTATGTCCATGGCCACCTTCTGGAAAGGCTCCTCTCTGATGGGCAAAGGCCTCAACGCTGCTTTCCCCTTGTCCCGGGCCTTCCCCACCCTCTGGCAGGGGTCACAGGATCGGCAGTACTGCCGGACGTTGGTGAAGACCCCGGGCCAGTAAAAGTTCTGTAGCAGCCTCTGCCTGGTGCGCCGGATCCCCTGGTGCCCTGCGAGAGGGATGTCATGGGCCAGGTACAGTAGCTTGTGGCGAAACTTCTGGGGAACCACCAGCTGCCTCCTGATCCCCCACGACTCCACTTCCCCTGGGGGAGCCCATTCTCGGTACAGGAACCCCTTCTCCCACAGGAACCTCTCCTGGCAGCCTCTCCCCATGGTCTGTACCGCCCTGAGGTCAGCCAGGTCCCTTATCTTCTGCACCTCGGCCTGGAACTCAGCAGCTGGGACAGGGCTGGGCACCTGCTCTCTCTCGCCGGCTGGGTCTGAGGCCGCAGCCTCCCTGAGCCGTGTCCCTGGGTGTTCCCTCCCCACCAGGTTAGGGTCCTGCGCCTCAGGCAAGACACCCTCCCCAAGGTCAGGGCACAGTGCTCCTCACCGGCTTTGACTACGGATCCCGACCAGGGCACCCTGGGGGTTGCTTGGCCAGTCCTTCAGGTCCCCCCCATCAACACCTCAGTGGGCAAATACGGGTGTACCCCCATATCCTTGGGGCCCGTCAGGGTCAGGTAGGTGTTGGGCACCACCCGATTTGGGGCCACCACCTCGGGCCGGGCCAGCGTCACCTCTGCGCCCGTATCCCAGTATCCATTGACCTTCCTCCCATCCACCTCCAGGGGAACAAGGTACTCTCTCCGGAGGGACAGCCCCGCGCCCACCGTATAAACCAAAACCCCTGAGTCTGGAGCATCCAGCCCCCCAGAGGAGCTGGCCTGGAGCTCTCCTCCCTCCTTAGCAGGTGGTACTCTGCCAGCCCCCCTTCCCTGGGAATGCTGCCTCTCGCCGGGCTGGGTCTCTACCCAGTCAACCCTCTGTGGGTTCGGTCTGCTCAGTCTGTCCCTGAGCCTGGGGCACTGGGCCCGTATGTGGCCTCTTTGGCCACAGTGGTAGCAGCCCATGTCCCGTGGGTCCCCTCGAGCGGGTCGGATGGACCTGACGCTGGATGTTCCCCTTTGGTGGGGGTTCTCCATATTTCCCCACTGGGAGGTCCCATGGTGACTCTCTCTCTGCGTTGTGGCGGGACTGTTCCTTTGGGACTCCTCCCTGTTATCCCCTGCCCGACTGTTCACAAACTCGTCGGCCAACTGGCCTGCATGCTGCGGGTTCTCTGGTTTTTGGTCCATCAACCATCGCCTCAGGTCGGATGGGCACTGCTCATACACGTGCTCCAGTATGAATAGGTCAAGCTGGTCCTCTTTAGTTTGGGCCCCAGCTGTCCACTTGCGGGCATACCCCTGCGCCCGGTTGACTAGTTGTAGGTATGTGACCTCACGGGTTTTACGCTGACTCCGGAACCTTTCCCGGTACATCTCAGGGGTCAGCCCAAACTCGCGGAGCAGGGCCTTTTTGAACAGTTCGTAGTCCCCTGTCTCCGCCCCTTTCAGTCGGCTGTACCCCTCCCTGGCTGTGGAGTCCAGTGAGGGGATGAGAAACTGGAGCCTGTCTGCAGGGCCAACCTGGAGCAGCTCGCAGGTATTCTCAAAGGCCGTCAGGAAGGTATCCATGTCCTCCGCCTCCTTACGCTGGGCCAGGAAGCACTTATCAAAGCTCTTTGCAGTCTTGGGTCCCCCCTCGCTCACCGCAGCCGGGCCCCAGTGCTCCTCAGCCTGGCCAGTTCCAGCTCATGCTGATGTTGGTTCTCCTCTTCCCGCTCCTGCTTCAGTTCTTGCTGCCTTAACTCGAGCTCTTTCAGTCTCAGCTCCCTGTCACATTCCAGCCGCATCCGCTCCCGGGACGGGGAGCTCCGCCGGGACGATCCCCTGCTGGCTGCCGGGGTCAGGGTGCCCTCGGTATTCGCTGGGCTTCCCCCAACCCCTCCCCTAGGTATAGGTAGGCAGGGTCTCGGGATGTCCTCGGCAGCAGTCTGACCCCTCCCAGCCATGTCAGGCCCCGGGGCCCACGCTGCATCCGCTGGGCGGCTTCCCTCAGGGACAGGGCTCGGTTCATCCAAGCGATCCCTCTCCTCCAGCTGGGCAATGAGCTGTTCTTTGGTGGACCTCCCAATGCGCAGCCCCTCTGCCTGCACAGCTCCACCAGGTCGCTCTTAAGGCGTTTAGCATCCATCCTCCTGCTGGCCACTTGCCGGCCTGTGCTCTCCGCTTTCCACCGTTCCAGGGGGACCCCTAGTGTGCCAGCCCTTCTTCAGGTCACCACCTCTCTGCCAGGGTCGAGCTGCAGCCTCCTCCGCCCCGGGACCGCTCGCTGCGATCCCCCAGGGACCCTGTTACTGCAACAGTCCTTCTCGCTGGTCACACACTCCTAGGGGTAAATGTTGTACTTAAAGTCCTGCACAGGATCTTTTCAGGGGGAATAAGGCAAAACGCCACATTTATTAGTAATACATGTATTCATTAACACTGTATTATATGCATATAATATATTACACTTACACTCACACACACACACAAACACACTCCCTCTTGTTGTTACCAATTAGTTGCTCCCCTTAACTTCACTGGCCAGGTGAGTTAGATGGGGGAGGGGGTGGAGCCGGGCTTCTGCCGATCCGGATCGATGCTCCCATGTTGACAAGATGAGACCCGGGGTCCTCTGCAAGACACCTCACTTTTATAGCAGCTTTTCTCTTATGCAAATCTAGACCAGATTCAAACTCTGTGTCTGTGTCCATTGGTCCTTTGTGCTGCTTCCTTCTGGGTGTTGTCCCAATGCTGCAAAGAGGGTGTTTCCAAAAGAAGGTGCTTGCTTCTAACCCCCGAGGCCATCGGTATGTCTGCTTGTCTTTAATGAGCCCACTTGACACGTTTTATTGTCCTTGGGTCTGGCTCCCAGCCCCTCTCCAACAGTTGAGGCTGTCTGGAGGTGCTGCCTTCCATGCCTTGCTCATCCACACCTCATTCATTCAACAGGGCAATTGATTAAGAGTGGGGGGCGGAGAGCTCTTGTTCTACTGCTAGCAAAAAGAAATTTTTCTTCTATCTTATTCTATCCTTAGGGGCTATAATATTATACCAAGGGCAATGCAAAGTTTCTAAATGAGGCTTAGATACAAAGTCCCATGAAAACAGAGGTCACACGTGGGTAGACCCACCACAAGGTTATATGAAGAGGCACAATGTAAAGTCATATGAAAATTATCAGAGATTGATCTACATTAATCACCCCCTGAAACCGTCTCTCTCTGACTCTTCAGCCCACCTGGTCCCCGTCGATCCCCCTTAGTTTTACTGTTCCCCAGTCACTCACTGCAGGAAGCGCCGTCCACGGGGTGCAGTAGATCCCACCTCTGCCACCAGTTGTCACGGAGTATTGGGGGACTCAGGGCCCTGTACCCCCCGGGTTCCTGCGATTCACCATGACTCTCAGCCAGCCAGTAAAGCGGAAGGTTTATTGGAGAACAGGAACACAGTCTACAGCAGAGCTCGTAGATACAACCAGGACCCCTCAATCAAGCCCTCTTGGGGAGTGCAGGGAGCTTAGACCCCAGCTTGGGGTTCCCTGCGTTGCACCTCCCAGCCCAAAACTGAAAACTCCCAAATCCGTCCGGCAGCTTCTCCCCCCTCCCCTCTGCTCCTCCTCTCCTTTGTCTCCTGGGCAGAAGGTGTCACTTCTCCCACCCCCCTCCTGGCTCAGGTTACAGCTCAGGTACCTCAATGTAACTCCCAGGCTCCATTCCCAGGTCAAATCCGCCTGCTCCGTCACAAGTTGGCAGGGGGCGTTATGGGGTGGGGGTCAGAGGGGGGCACCATGGGGCAGAGAGTGGAAGGAGTTGGCAGGAGGCGGCATGGGGCAGGCGTCAGAGGGGTCAGCAGGGGGTGCCATGGGGCAGAGAGTGGAAGGAGTTGGCAGGGGGAGCCATGGGGCAGGCGTCAGAAGGGGGCGCCATGGGGCAGAAAGTGGAAGGAGTTGGCAGGGGGAGCCATGGGGCAGGCGTCAGAGGGGTCAGCAGGGGTCACCATGGGGCAGGGTGGAAGGGGGTCCAGAGGGGGGCGCCGTTCTGCAGGGGCTGGACCCTGCTCGTCCTGCCCCCTCCAGGTCTGCTGCGATTGGAGGAGCTTGTGCGCCAGTTCCTCATCTCCAAGGAGACGCTGTCGATCCGGATGCTGGATGATGCCCACGACCCGACGCCGCTGCTGAAGGAGATTCGGGACGACAAGATCTCAACTATCATCGTGGATGCCAACGCCTCCCTCTCCTACCTCGTCCTCAAGAAGGTGACGGGCCAGGCACTGCTGGGGAAGCTCGCAGCGCCAGGGTCCCGGATGGGGGCACTGCTGCGGGAAGCTCGCAGCGCCAGGGTCCCGGCTGGGGGCACTGCTGCGGGAAGCTCGCAGCGCCAAGGTCCCGGCTGGGGGCACTGCTGCGGGAAGCTCGCAGCGCCAGGGTCCCAGCTGGGGACACTGCTGGGGGAAGCTCGCAGCGCCAGGGTCCCAACTAGGGGCACTGCTGCGGGAAGCTCGCAGCGCCAGGGTCCTGGCTGGGGGCACTGCTGGGGGAAGCTCACAGCGCCAGGCTCTAACTCTCTGGTTCTTTGGCAGGCCTCGGAGCTGGGCATGACCTCGGCCTTCTACAAATACATCCTGACCACCATGGTGAGCCGGGGCGCGGCCGGGGGCCCCGCGCTGCAGGGGGGCTGGCTCGCATGCCTGTGACCCCCGGCCATTAGCCACCCCCCAGCCGCGGCACCGGGGAACCGTTCGCTGCCGGCCTGTCCTGCCTGGGCACCCCCCCGACCCGCAGCCCCCGACTCGCTGGGGCCCCCCTCCCGACCCGCAGCCCCCGACTCGCTGGGGCCCCCCCTCCCGACCCGCAGCCCCCAGCACTGCCGAGCTGTCGGGGCCCCCCCTTCTGACCCGCAGCCCCCCACTAGTTGGGGCCACCCTCCTGACCCGCAGCCCCCCACTAGTCGGGGCCCCCCCTTCCACCCGCTGCCCCGCGTGGGTCTGACCCCCGGCTGCTGCGGCCCCCTGCAGGATTTCCCCAGCCTGCGGCTGGATGAGGTGCTGGACGATCACTCCACCGTCCTGGGCTTCTCCCTGCTGAACACCAGCCACCGCTTCTACCCCGACTTCGTCCGGAGCCTCAACATGTCCTGGCGCGAGACCTGCGAGCGCAGCCCCTTCCCCGGCCCCACGGTGAGCCCCCCGGGACTCCGGCCTGCCCCCTGCCCTTCCCCGGCCCCACGGTGAGCCCCTGGCCTGCCCCCCGGCCCCACGGTGAGCCCCCCCGGCCCCTGCCTGCCCTCCGGCCCTTCCCCAGCCCCACGGTGAGCCCCCCGGGACTCCGGCCTGCCCCCTGCCCTTCCCCGGCCCCACGGTGAGCCCCCTGGCCTGCCCCCCGGCCCCACGGTGAGCCCCCCCGGCCCCTGCCTGCCCTCCGGCCCTTCCCAGCCCCACGGTGAGCCCCCCGGGACCCCGGCCTGCCCCCGCCCTTCCCCGGCCCCACGGTGAGCCCCCCCGGGACCCCGGCCTGCCCCCCGCCCTTCCCCGGCCCCACGGTGAGCCCCCCGGGCCCCCGGCCTGCCCCCCGCCCTTCCCTGGCCCCACAGTGAGCCCCCAAGGACCCCCGGCGTGCCCCCCGCCCTTCCCCGGCCCACGGTGAGCCCCCCGGCCCTTCCCCGGCCCCACGGTGAGCCCCCCGAGCCCCCGGCCTGCCCCTTGGCCCTTCCCCGGCCCCATGGTGAGACCCCTGGGCTCCTGGCCTGCCTCCTGCCCCTTCCCTGACACCACGGTGAGCACCCCCGGCCCCCAGCCTGCCTCCCAGCCCTTCCCCGGCCCCACAGTGAGACCCCCAGGCCGCCGGCCTGCCCCCCGGCCCTTCCCTGGCCCCCTAGTGAGACCCCCCAGGCCCCCGACCTGCCCCCCGGCACTTCCCCAGCCCCACAGTGAGACACGGGCCCCCGGCCTGCCCCTGGCCCTTCCCCAGCCCCATGGTGAGCCCCCCCGGACCCCTGGCCCTTCCCGGCCCCCCGGTGAGCCCCCCGGTCCCAGCCCTGCCCCCCGGGACCCCAGCCCCTTCCCTGGGCCCATGGTGAGCCCCCTCCAGCCCTGCCCCCCGGGACCCCAGCCCTGCCCGCTCCAGGCTACTGCCCCCTAGGCCCCACAGCCCTGCCCCCCTCTGGGCTCATGCCCCCCAGACTCCACACTTTGACATGACCCCATCAAGGGGATGGGGGCTGTTTGTTTAGGGCTGTGGCAGGACATGGGGGCGTCCCTGAGCCAGGGGCCCTGTGATTGGCATCGGGGGGGAGACGGATGGAGGGGCAGCTGGGGGACCCCTAGTTTGAGGAAGATAAAGTATGAATGGGGGGCATGGGGGAGCCCCTTGCTGGGGAGGGATTGGGGACACTGGGGGGAGGGGTGGGGTGTTTGAGGGATTGGGGCACTGGGGGAAAAGTTGGGGTGTGGGAAGGAATTGGGGTGTTTGGGAGATTGGGGTGCTGGGGGAGGGGTGGGAGAGTTGGAGGGATTGGGGGGTGCTGGGGGAGGGGTGGGGGAGTTGGGGGGAGTTGAGGGGATTGGGGGTGCTGGGGAAGGGGTTGGGGGTGGGGTGGGGGAATTGGGGGATTGGGGAACACTGGGGGAGGGGTTGGGGTGTTTGGGAGATTGGGGGTGCTGGGGAAGGGGTTGGGGGTGGGGGGGAGGGGTGGGGGAGTTGGGGGAATTGGGAGGCACTGGGGGAGGGGTTGGGGTGTTTGGGCATTGGGGGTGCTA